>NC_056486.1:15553664-15575326 GCF_008729295.1 Plectropomus leopardus
AGTTTTGAGTTTTGGGGTGTTTTTTCATTTTCTTTTTTTTGTAAATCAATTTGACTTCTGTGGGTGTCTTTATGTTATGTGTTTTTTTTTTTTTTTTTCCATCTATATTTTATTTTAAATTTGGAGAGTTTTTATATTTTTTTTTCTTTTTTAATAAAGTTGAATTTTGATGATGCTTAATTTTAAAAAAAAGAGAAAAACACACACTCAAACTCAATGTTATAAGAAATGAAGAAAAAAAGGTTTAAAAAAAATCTGAAACATGAAAAAAGAAAAAAAATTAAAACTGTTTCAATTATAAAAAGCAAAATAAATGTTTTTAAAAATGAAAAAATAAGCAAACTTGAATATAATACCCACAAAAATGATTTTATTTTTTTATTTTAATTAAAGGCTTAAATGTTGGCAAAAATTAAATAGTTTCCTAGTTTAAAAAAAAAAAATGTTGTTCATCATGAATCGCCTGATCGATAATATTTTTTTTTTAAAAAAACCCTTTTTTTTTGTTTTTATTATGCAAAAATATTAATTCTTAAGTAACTAAAGCTGTCAGATTAATGCAGTAAAGTCAAAAAGTACAATATAAAACTGACAAAGTGGCAGCATGTTACGCCTTTTGACAAGAATGCTTTCAAACTTCACCATGAATCCCATGATCCTTTGCCACCATTGTGGGTCATTTACGCGGACAACAAGTGGAAAACATCCCAGCTGCCAGAAAACTGCGGAGGAGGCCGAATGTGAGCCAGAACGATATTTTTTTCCAAAAGCTAAAGACGTAGAGGGGGATTTCCGCAGGCCATTACCACCGCACGGCTCTCTCGCCACTTAACCGCATATATATTGACTCTGAAGATTTCATATTCATCTATTAAAGGCTGCAGCTACCCAGGGAGGCAAATGCAATCAACTGGCTTTGCTGCTGAGGTATTTACCTGCATTTTAATTCATGTGTGGGGAACACAGCAGAGGCTCTGTGGAGCTGGTCACACACACACACACACACACACCAGCGACTGGTAACCCGTATTTTCTTGTAACGATTTTTCTTTTCACGCTACTTTATAGTTTTACTCTACTACATTTTAAAAAGGGAACTATTTTATTTATTTTTTATTACTTTTTTTTTACTTTGCTATATTTATTTAACAGTTTAGTTACTTTACATGTAAAAAAAATCTTCAAAAAGGTTTTTAAAATATGCGGTTTTGTTATGAGTTGAATTAGGAAACAGTTTAAACAGGTCCTGCTGCAACTGTGAGTTGATAAATCAATCAGTCGAATCACAGGAAATTAAATGCTAACTATTTTTGACAAACTTTTTATAGAATTTTGAGTTTTGGGGCTGTTTTTTTTTAATATATATATATATTATTATTTTTTTAAACTTTTAATAATTCAGAATTTTTGGTTGCTTAATTGTTTGTTTTTTTTTTTTCATTTAATTTTTTTAGGGGTTTTTTTGTCTTTTTTATATTTTGACTTTTGGGGTATTTTTTTAAAAAATATATTTTTAATTTTTTATATTTTTTCATATTTTCTTTTATCATTTGTATTTTTTTAAATCACTTAATTTTTTTTTCATTTAATATTTTTTAGGAATTTTTTTTTTTTTTTGGTCTTTTTATATTTTGAGGTTTGGGGGTGTTTTTTTTATATATTCAGAATTTTTGGGTGCTTTTTCTATCTCTTACAATTCAGATTTTTCACTTTTAATTTTTTTTCCAAATGATCTCGAGATTTTTTTCTATTTGGATATTTCGATTTTTTTTCTAATTTCAGTCTTTTAGGGATGTTTTGTCTTTTTTCATAATTTTGTGTAATTTTTGGTGTTTTTTTTTTTTTTTTTTTTTTTTTTTTTTTTTTTTTACTCATTTATAATTCTGAAATTTTTGGTGCCTTTTCTATTTCTTATAATTCTGATTTTTCTCTCCCCTTTTTTCCACTCCTGTTTTTTTATTTAGACTTGTTTTTTATTTAAATTTTTTAGAGATGTTTTTTGTCTTTTTAATAATCATAAAAAATAATAATTTTGTCTTTGTGGGGTTTCTTTTATTATCTTGAGTTTACTTATTTTTTATAATTTGGATTTTTTTTTAAACAATTTTGATTTTTGAAGGCTGTTTTTTTTTTTATCATTTTGAGGTTTTTTCTATATTTGGGTTTTGGAGTTAGCTTTTTTTTTTATACATATATATATATATATATATATATATATATATATTATATATATATATATATAGCTGAGTTTTTTAAGCCCATTCTTTTTTATTTTTTTACTTCTCATACTTAAAGTAAATTTTCCTAATTATTTACTTTTACTCCAGTACCAGTTTGAATGCAGGACTTGTACTTGAAACAAGTATTTTCACAGATTGATATTTGAACTTTCACGAAATTAAAGCCTCTGAAAACCTTTTCCACCCCTGGTAACACCTCAGCTCTCTTTCCCACTCCCCAAACCACACACACACACACACACACACACACACACACACACACACACACATTCACATGAAACCTTCATCTCTGCCCGCTCCCATTTGGTGCACTACCTTGTCACCGTGGCGATCGATATGCCTCGGTAATGGCTGCCTAGAGAGCGGTGCGCTTGAATGACAGCTCTGGGACCGCGGTTGAGTGATGGAGCGCTGTTGCCAGCTTAATTAACTTCCAGTCGAGTCCCCAGAATTCACATTCAGCCCCCCCACCCTCCTCAACCGTACCCGCCGTTCTCCCCCGAACCTCCGCCGCGTTACCCTGAGCATAAACAACATGCCAATTAAAAGGGCGCCTGCACACTGCTTTGTTTGCACTCAGAAATAAACATCCATCCGAGTACGTATACGGCTTGTTTTTGCCGGATTATATATTATGGATCAAACAGTTTTGCAAATGAAAACTTTTCTCCCGTAAAGCAGATTTTCGAACATTTACTTGCGGGGAAGCTTTTTTTTTTTTGCAAATGTCACGGGAGATTGTATGGAGACATCCACTGCGCCTCAGTAACTGCAGATTACTATTAAAGATTTCAATTTTCCCCCTGTCACTTCGGTTTTAAGTCAAAAGCTAATTTGCTTGGCTTGTTGCAAAAGGGATCGATAGATTGAATAGTGAGAGGGGGAGGCGAGGCGGCGCCGGCGGTGGTGATTTGGAGACAGTTTTAGTGAATACAGGATGCTGGGAGGCCTGGATGCGAGTATCAGGGGAGGCTCGTAACCACGGCAGCAGCACTCTTTGCTATTCAGCTCAGAAGTCTTGTTTTCCCCTTACGGAGCACAACAGCAATCCACAAAGGCGGAGAAAAAAAAAAAAAAAAAAGTCGGAGAATTTAGCTTAGCTGGCAGAGCCCAAACTGTTTGCAGATGCAATTCAGTGTTTCAAAAGTTTCAAGAGCTAGATTGCCGGTATTGATTGAGTTGAACTCAATAAGCACCGCACAGCTGCATCGCTGCAACAAGAGTCAATTCAGCTTCTGTGGAAGTGAGAGTTTTTGTTGCATCGTAGGGAAGCAAACATTCGCCCTGAACAAAAATCCCACCAAACTTGTTTCTCTGTAAATTCTCCAATGAACGCCAGCGTGGAAGTAATCCTCCTTTACAGTCAGAAACCAAATGGATATTTAAGCTTGAAGGCAACACGTTGCTGCCAGTTTGGCAATAGTTTTTCTTTGGTTTTTGCCTTGCCTTCACGTTTTTTCATCATCATTCTCAAGGCGTAACATGTCGCCGCTTTGCAGTGGACTCCTGCGTCTACATATTACACCCTAGCTATCCTTTGCGCGTCTGCTATTGATATTCGAGGATGCCGTAAATTTTAAAATTTTCACAGACCTCCATGCTGCTTTCCACTGTTTCTTTCCATGTTTTCCGTGATGTTTCACATAATGCACCAGAAAAAGCAACAAAAACAGAGGCACGCTCATCTACTGCAGAGCTGCGTACGATGTTTTCATCCTTTATCATCACATATTGCCACTTTGCATCGGACCTTAACGTCTTCACATGATGCTGAAGGTATCCTTTTGCGTCTGCTGTTGACGTTCCAGGATGCCGCTACTCCTTATGTGACATTGTTACCAGCAGCATTTCAACCTAAGGCAGTCCGGCGGCATATCATGCAGACGCCACATAGTTCCGTACGGCTGCGTCCTCAAGTTACGCCCTTTGAGCGTGTTTCATGCTGCTATGGAAGGTGTCACCCAACCTTTCGCCAGCGTAGTATAACACCATGAGAACACATCTTTTCTGATGCTGTCCAGCAGCGTATCAAGCAGACTTGAATTGTCACTTTTGGCATCAGGATATATAAAATATACTGAGCGAAATGTGCAAAATATCACTTGATATCGCATTTTAAAGAAATTAACATCAGAGCTCTTTGAAACCTTGGCAAATTGGCTTGATTTAAAAAAAAAAAAAAATTGAAAGAGGAAATGACCCAAAAAAAAAATAGCAAGAAATTAGTTTAAAAAAGTGTAAAAAAAAATAATAAAATAAAAATACCTGAAAAATGTCATACATTTAAAAAAAGAAATTAGTTTTAAAAAGCAACAACGAAATTACAAAATATGTTTAAAAAGCAATTGAATAAAAAAGGAAAGTAAATAAAAAAAAGATGTTTTAACAATTCTATAAAATAATTTAAAATCTGTAATAATGATAATTATAAATATCAGTCTTTTTTAAATTTTTCTTTTTTTTCCCCCCCGAGACATTTTCCCCTAGCTTTCCAAAAATCATTTTCGAAATGTACTTATTTTGTGCTCATTGCCTTTTCCCCATGTTTTTGAAGGAATCACACCAAATTTGCTCCGTGTTCAAAGGTCTAAATACATGCACTCTTGATAGCAAAAAAAAGTAATGTAATGTCACTCTAGGTTCTTAAATGGTTAATATCTGTGTGAATTTTGACTTCAGTGCCACACAGTGTGAGTTGCACACACCGTTACATTTACAGTGTAAAAAAAGGTTCCCTTTTATCCGAGTTTTGTGTAACCTCAATGTTACTATAATTTGTAAGGGTTTTTTTTTTTCTTTGTTTTTATTTGGATACTTTTCACACCTCTGCAAACGTTGACGTAGAGCCAGGCTTTGAAATGATTCTGTGAACACCAACTTTAATTTAGCTAATATGCTGGTCTATTCATTTGCGTCATTAAGTGTCTGAGGGCCTATTTATGCACAATGACTACTTTTCTGCATTCAATAGTTCCTCTCCTTTTCTTTCTTTGTGCTATTACTGACCAGCTTGGGGTTTCATTGACAGCAACTGAACAGTAATTGCAGAGCTTTTGAAAATAATTTGTAAGGGGCATAGTGGTGAGAATTGAATTGCAAATCAGGGATATATTTGACGAAAAATATAATAAAATGTACTTTAAAAAAAACAACGAGAATTTCAGCAAAAGGGTTGTATTCTTCCCCAAAACAATCAAGATACAGTTACAGTTTACGTCAATGTCTGCCCTATGCCCTGCCATATGTAGCCATGACAGATGACAGTGCTTAAGATATTAATGTTCTGATGCCTCACACATCTTTATCCCAGCACCTATGATCTTTGACCTTTGTCCTTTCATCACTTCATCATTATTTCCTAGAAAAATTTTTTTTGGAGACAATAGTTGTCATAATTAATGTATGGGCTCTTGAGTTATGGCGGCCAGAAACATATTGTGTGAGGTGAAGGTGACCTTGATCTGAATACTTGATCTTTAAAACCTATTTAGCCTATTTAATAACTTTGACCACCAACATCTAATCACGTAATCATAAAGCCAAAGTGCACATCTGTGCCAAATTTAAGGAAAGTCCCTCAGGGCCTTCTTGACATATTGCATTCATTAAAATGAGACAGATGCGGGGTCACAGTGACCTTGACCTTGTACCACCAAATTCTTAATTTTTTACTCCAAGTTCATGTTTGTGCCAAAGTCAAGAAAATTCTTTCAAGGCCTTCTTGAGACATCTTGTTCATCAGAATGACAGAGATGCAAGGTCACTGTGCCCTTCACCTTTGACCACCTAAATTTGATCACATAGTCAAAGTTGACATTTGACATTTGTGCCAAATTTGAGGAAATTCCCTCAGGTCACTCTTGAAACATTCCCTTCAGGAAAATGAGAAGGATGCAAAGTCCCAGTGCCCTTGACCTTTCACCACCAAAATCTAAAAACTTGTTGAGTCCAAGTGGACGTTTGTGCCAAATTTTTGGAAAATTTCTTAAGACCTTCTTAGGATACTGCATTCTGGAGAATGAGATGATATACGGTCAGAATGACTTTTACTACCAAAATCTAACTAGTTCATTGTTGAGTCCAAGTGGACGTTTGTGCCAAATTTGAAGTAGTCCTTTAAAGGCGTTCTTGAGATATTGTGTTAATTGCTGAAGAACCTGAAAACATACTGCTTTATGCCACACAAATTAAATTAAATTAAATTAAATTAATGAAAATTGTGAATATTGTATTTATATTTCAAATCCCACCGACTCTGGCACACTGGTCCTTTGAATATACAAACTTAAACCAAAACATCATCGACATCAAACAGTCACAGACATCCAATCACATTTGCTCTCGCAACCACACAATTAATTAAATCCTTCACATTTCTTTTTTTCTCTTTTTTTCTTTTTTTAGAAAATACTGTGATATTTTATTAAAAATGTTGCAGAAAAAGTTTATACAGGTGTCCAGCCAGAAATATCTCTATTATCACTTAAGGCAAAACCGCAAACAAAAATAAGACAAACTAAAGATTTTTTTTTTAAAACTCTACATTAAAACCCTTGTTGTTTTTGACTGGTTTAGGGACCAAATGGCAAGAATATATCTTTTTTATAGAATTTACAAATGTAGCTTAAAATCTTCTGGATTTATTTCCTTTTTTTTTTTTAATAGGATGCAAAACGGAAAGAGAGTTAATGATTACTTTTGTTGTAATTTTATAATAATATCATTAATATTTACACTCATTCACTTGCTTTTGTAACCCAAAATATCACAAGCCTGGCACAATACTTTACATATTGCTAGCATCTGACAATTTGAAATATCTAACATATATTTCTTTACAAACATATCCAACTAATATTGATACAAATAAAAAAAAAAAAATCACTGCCTTTTTTTATTTCTAAATAATACATTGCTGGTCACATTGTAAGCTCAGGCAGCGCTGAGGTTGCAAGACAGAAAAAAGCCCACAAAGAAAACGATTGGAAGCAGAACAGGATGACAGCAGGTGACGGGATCAGTCCTCATTGTCAGACAGGAGACGTGTCTGAAAATGGAGAGTAAAGCTCTTCCTGGACATGCAATGTCTAAAAAGTGGAAACAAAGCAACGCACAAGACAGTTACTGTATGTGATGACCCGCAGACGCACAGTGTGCAATTCTCCGAGGATGGGATTGTGTTCGCATTTTGGTCGTTCTGTGGAAAAAAAAAAAAAAATGAAGGTGTGATCAGAAAAATGAATATATATATTTACACGCACCGAAACAGAAAAAAAACAAGCTGAAAAAAAAAATCTCAGCCAAAGTAAAAAAAAAAAACAATAATAGAAGCTCTTTTAATATATTTTTTTTTTCCTTTTTTAATTTTTTTTTTAATTTTCACACACAACTATATACCTTCTTTCTTTCTTTTTTCTCTTTTTTTAAAATTTTTTACAAAGTTTTCTTAAATACATTTCAGGCTGGGGTGTAGAATTCTGTGCCCAAGTCAAGGTCTCCGATGCATGAAGGACCATGAAAAGATTATGTTTCCGACGTTCGATTGTTGGTATGTCACAAAAGCTTCTGTTCTGTTTTTTTTTTTTTATAATTGTAAGAATATCAAGAGTCATCCCCTGTTGCCTTTTCTTTTGGTAAAACTCCTCGTGGACCTTCCGTTGAAGCTCGGCTCCAAATCGAGTTATTACTACAATAACATTCACTTTGAGTATCGTCATGAGTCCATTGTCGATTTATTCTGAATATGCTTTTCAAGAAGGCATGGTAGCAAAATAACATCTTCTGAGTCTGTGCTTCGCGCAATCAGTCACTCATGCCTTGCGAGGTTGGAATCCGAAAGGAATCGGGCGCCATCCGGTCCCAGTGGAGCTATACCCGTGTGGTGGAGTGGCCGTGGGGTAAGTTGGTACTGTTCTGGCTGCCACCAAAAGTATTGAAGTTGTGCAGAGGCTGCATGCCAGCCAGTGAGTTGGGGATCATGGTGATGGTGCTCGGTGTCATCAAGGGTATGTCGTCGGGCGAGCGCCGCAGGGTGAGGGTGTAGTCGGGCGGGCAGGTGAGGCGTAAAGTATCGTGGGTCTGCATCGACTCGCACTCGTGGTGGTGCTCGTGCTCCAGCTGCTGCTTCATCTGCAGAGTCATGAGCTCCTCGCTTTGCAGGTGCGCAACGTCGTTGGCGGTCGAAGGTGCGTTTGCCGGAGTTGAGTTGCGCTGAGGGGTGGGGACGCGCCGGTTGGACTCGTGCCGCCGCTTGTCTTTTTTGTAGTAGAGTGCGGCGAAAGCGAGGATGTTCAGAAAGAGCAACGAGGCTCCAACTGCAATGGTGACGCTGAGCTCGGTGGAGTAGTCCCTCTTGGTCTCGATCACCACGGTGGACTCATCGGTCAGATCGCCACTCTTGCGCTGGTCCGTGGTCTGTTTGGTGTTGGCAGGTGGGACCCCTGGGTGACGGGTGGTGGACGGCCAGTTGTTTTTGCCAGGGAAGCGCTTGGTGTAAGGGTACGGCGTGGTGTCCTGCGGGGGGATTTTGGTGGTGGTGGATACGTATTGAAAGAATTCATTGATGTTGTGCAGATGCGGGACCAGTTCTAACCAGAAAGCGACCTTGGTAGCACGGTAGTGGTCTCGGACTCGAGGTTTGAGGCCGATGTGAAGGTAGAGCTGGTCTTTGGGGTTGTACTTGGTCCAGGCTACCTCCTCAAAGCGGTTGGGTTTGGTGTGGATGAACTTTGTATCCTGCGGGACCGGTTGGTTCGGATCCCTGAAAGAGGCAAACAGAAGAGAGAAAAATCAGTTTCGATCAAAGTACCAAACTCTTACTTGTACACAAAAATAATTCATACGGCCACTTTCATATTGCATTCACCATCTTAACTATTTAACTCTTTGAAACCCTTAGTGACACCACTTTTTGTGTGCTGCTTTCAGGTGCCCTTTCACAAATATTTAACCTGAATCAGTTTTGCTGTACTGTGATAAAATGCCTTTAACAAGCATTTGAACCTCTGAAACCTGAGAAAATTGGTTTGATTTCTTGGGAAAATACAACAAAAAAGGCAATGAGCAACTTGGCAAGAAATGTCAGGCAAAGTGAAAAAAAAGTGCCAAAAAATTACAAAAAAATATTTTTATTCCTTTTCCTTTTTTGTTTCCTTTTGGTTTTTTGTTCTTTTTTCTCACTGTTCATTCTTTCTTTTTTGCTTATTTTCTGGTAACTTTACTTTTTACTCATTTCTTGCTTATTTGGGGGCAAAAAAAAACCCCACAACAACAATTTTCTAGATCAAGTCCATTTTAAGGAATTATCAGATAGTTTTCCTGCTAAATTTTGGAGTTATTTTTTAATGTGTTGCTAATTGCCTTCTTCCAATATTTTGCTCAGGTTTATAATATATAATGACCTTTGTTTTTATGTGACTGCGCCTTTTTTCTTCTTTAAAACCACTTTAAAGCAGCATAATGCTACATTTCAGCAATATAAGCACTATCCAGCACTATAACCATTAGATTCACCGAGCATTAGTTTGTACTTGCAGAGGATTTATTTCCCCCCAAAAAACCTCTTTTATTTTAATGCTCATTGTGTCCAAAGCTTTTGAGGTGACTGAATTTGAATGCACGAGCTGCCACAATGTGTCCTTTGCACGCCAGCGACAGGTTTCCAGGTTTCGTTGTCACGTTTTCTTAATATTCCGTCTCACTTAGGGAGTTATTTTGCTGTAGTTTCGAACAGAGCCGCATCTCTGGTGACTTTGTGGAAGCGATTTCATTAACTTTGGAAGGGTGGCGGGGGGGAGTGAAGGCTAGACAACAACCTTGGAGCCGACACACTGAAGTGCTTGTGTATCTGAGTGTGTGTGTGTGTGTGTAGAGTGGGTGTGTATGTGAATACTCAAGAGGACGAACTCATCTCGAATCACACGCTGCATTTTGGGGGCCATTGATGGACTGTTGCCTCGCTATAGGCAACAAACAGCGAGGTTGTGTTTGTGTCGTATGGTTAAAAGATGAGTGTGTGCGTGTGTGTGAACACTGTGCAGCCTACTTTAGTCCAGTACTACTTTAGGTAGGTGTACTTGAGTCTAACAAGTCCTCCAACTCTGTTTGTCCATGTAAGCTGTTTGTCCCGACTCTCTAATACGACCCTCAGGAGCGTTTCCGAAAATAGCGTCTAGTGTCATACCTAAATGACACACTAAGGATCCCTTTTTAATGGTCCGCCAGTGCCTCCATTGTTATTTTAATATCAGTTTTTGGAGTATTTTCAAATGCGTTGTATTCCTAAAATCTGTGCGACTTGAGCTCAGAGGTTATATAAGTCAATAATTATTATGGATAAAATGACTCAAATTGTGTGATAAATCATTTGATTTTACAAAATAAAAACATATTTATTCAAGACTTTTCAAATATAGAAACATTAACAAAATATTCATTAACACTGAATAAGTTACTTGAACCATGTTCATTATTTAGTTTTGCTCATTTTTGCATTTCAGCATAATGACATCATTACTTACGTAGTGCTGCAAAAATAATGAATGTTTTAGCTATTACGTTTTTTTTTACTTAAGATTGTTTTGTACAAGATTATGAAAACAATGATCTCCCCTTCGCCATTTGCAGGGAGACTCCTGGGGAAATATGGCAGTAATTACGACGAAATACTACGTTTGCACAACTCGTAAGGTAAGATACCATAAAGAAGTGATGACATGAAAGACAGAAGCCTCACCTTTCTGTTGCAAAAATAACAAAATGCTCAAGCTATTATTGTTTTCATTTCAGGGATCAATCAGCGATCTTCAATGGGCATAATTACAGCGAGTTATCACCCTTGCACGGCACGTAAGGTAAGGCAAAAGTCATAACTTTCTATTACGAAAAGAATGAACGCTCCAGCTGTTATGGCTCTTAATTTAGATTCGTTTAAACCACGCAAACCGCAGCTGTCGTGCGTTTTCAACTCTCAACGCTCTGCTTCAACTCTCCTTTCACTATGCTGAACTCTATGTGTGTGCAACATCAATGGCTGATACCCAAGGCGTCACACAACACATCATAAACCACAGCAAAATGCAATTTTTAAACTGCTCATTTAAGGTTATTGTGGGGCTTTCAAAGGGTTCATTTTTCAAAATTGTTATTTATCACAGAATTCCTGTAGTTAAATGTGATTAATCTTGTTTTTTAATTGCCTGTTTTCGATTCAGTTATTTTGCAAAACAGTCATGAAGTCTGTATTGACATGGTGACGCATACGCAACAAAAAACTGTATGCTGTATGGGACTAGCATAAAGTGGGCATGATTGTAAAGAGGAGACTCATGGGTACAGAACCCGTTCTCATTCAGATATGTTGAGGTCAGAGGTCAAGAGACGAGTGCTTTGCATGGTGTTTCACCGCCCTGCTCAGAGGAGAGCTCAAAAACCACACCCATCATGCCACTGCAAGTGCAACAAAAAGTCCTGCAAGCAATGGCCAATAAGAAACGGTAAATAATCTACCAAATCTCCTAGAAACATGTACAAATGACGAAAAATAAGCACTCACTGGAATCGATTCATTGGGTAACTCGGGTAGCGGTTGCACTAGGCCCTCAGGAAGTGTGTTCGGCTTTGAGGCCAGTTTTTGTAGTGGCCGAACAAAGAAATAACAATTTCTATTTCTAAGGGAGGGAGTAGTTACAAGACTGTAAACAGCTGGCGGCCAGCAGGCAGAGAGAGACAATAACGGCATGTGTTTTACATCTACCTCAGTGAATTAAGTATTTATTTCCGCCATCGGGAGCTGGTGATTATTGGAACAGTGGACTTACTAACTAGATTAATCGCAGGAGGAACCAAGATGGTTTGGATGAGTTTTATTTTGTTTCCGTCTTTATTGTTTTGTTGCAGTTATGTGATCTTATATAGTATACAGTATCATCATATACAATCAGACTGTTGTAAGGCATGAAATATTACATAGCGCCCAAGTTTAATTTCACCTACATAATTGAATCACAATGACATTTCATTTTTTGTAATCACACATTTTTTTTTGTCCCTATTTAAGTAAAAACGGTGGTTAAATGTGACCATCAGAGATAAGGTTAAACTTACAGTCGGTAACAGGAAGTAGATTATTACTTTCAGTTCGTGTATTACGTCTTTCATTGACTGCATCTCATAGGAAGCATTGTGAAGCTACTCAGCTCAACCTTCCCTCACATGTTCGAGCAGGATTTCATGTTGCGCTGAAACGGCAGATTTATACATCAGGCACCATTCTGAGCCAAGCCTTTGGGTCCTTTCTCTGGATAATCATCCCGAGTACAGCAATGCATTGAGTCTGAGGAATCAGCTGAGGCAAGACTCCTGCAGAGTCATCACGGCTGAACCCTATAGCGCGTGTTTGGTTGGGATTGTTGGTCTGACAGGATCTTAACTGAGCACAGACCAGGAGCTTGTCCAGGCAATTGAGGTCTTTCGGGAGACAAAGCTGACCCAAGAGTTCTGCAACAAAGTAATCACAGTTTTTGGACGGCTGTTTCTCTGATTGTGCAGGGAAAAAAGGAGGCCAGAGAGGGAGGGATATCTGCACAACAGACCTTCACACATCTGTTTGTGCCTCTTTGTAAGATTTTCTGTTTTACATTTCAAAAGGCCTTTTGAAATTACCTCACTTAATCATTATTTTGCTTTTTGGAACATGTGATGGGCACGCTGATTATTTGCGAAAAGAAAGCAACTGCACACCCAAATGCTTTTTATTTTCACAAAAAGTAATTTGTTTGTTTCATCGATAAAGTTTTTTAGCGATTAGATACGTCATTGGAACCGATCATCGAGTATTTAATAGTAATTTTAATGGTAAAATTCCATTCTTTCTGGAAATATGTCAATGTGTCAGCTGACTGTAATGGGCAGCCCATATAGATCCAATCACAAGCCCACCGATCCCGAATGCTCCACATTCCTTCACCGTCTGCTCCGAAACGCATCAGCTTAAGCTTTGACTTTACACATTCTGCCCTTTTATGGCCACTTTACCAAAAAAATCCAGGAACTATTCCAAGAACAAAACTCAGGAGCCAAAACACGTACTTCAAGTGTCCGCTGAGTATTCATTTTGGCGTTTCAATCCACTGACTATTCCTTTAGTAAATCTCAGCTTTGTCATTTTATTTTCTTACAGAGTAATATGTTCGTCTTTAAAATAAAAGATAACATGGTCATGGCAGGTTTCCAGATCCTAAAGCAACTTTCTATGTCATGTTTCTGGGATTTTTAGAACAATTATATGATTTTAGGACATTTCTCAGATTTTTATGGCCTTTCTAGGATTTTGGGATATTTCCAGGATTTCAGGACATTTCTGAGATTTTAAGGACATTTCAAGGATTTTTAGATGTTTCTCAGAATTTAGGATGTTTCCAGGATATTAGGACATTTCTAGGATGTTAGGATGTTGCTAGGATTTTTTGTGACGTTTCTAGGACTCCAGGACATTTCTAGGATTTCAGGACATTTTGGGGACTTTGGGATGTTTCTAGGACATTAGCAGCTTAGCTTGGACCTCTGGCAGTTTTCTTTTTGGTTTTTTTGTCTTAATCTTGACTGGGAGCCTGGTGTTTGCTTCCCATATGAATGTAGAGCCTTACTATGATATTTTTTTTTTTTTTTTTTTTTTTTTAGTGCTTTTGTTTTCCAAATCGAACCACATCCTTTTTTTTTGTTTGCTATTTCAATTTTGCAGATTTGCAAAGATTAGGCAGATAATAAAAGTCAGATAATGGATTGAAAAAGTAGAAAAAAAAACTAAACTACTAAATGTAACTACAAATAAACCAACTAAACAAAGCAAATTAAGTTCCTGGTTCCTGCCTGTGGTTGGCATGGCCCCTGCAATATATTATTTGAAATCCAATAATCAATTAGTGCATACAATTGCAACATTACTTAGGATGTAGCTAAAAATGATTCAAAATTCACTGTTTTGTGACCCCTTAACTGCCCCTTTGGTTCATTACTTAACCCAGAAATAACAAAACCTTATTTCTGCTTTCAAAACATGAACTAGTTTGATTGGTTGCAGCAATCCTGCAGTTATCCATTTTTTTTTCCAATTTTAAGAAACAAACAAGTGAGTTTCTTGTACTTTTTGCTCCACTCGGCTTAGATAACTGCCTCAGTAAAGGTGCGCCAGACTTGTAGGTGCAGAAATAAACTGTTACCACTTATATAATCTCCAGAGCTTCATCTTGAGGGCAAACGCAAAAAAAAAAAAAAAAAAAAAAAACTCTGCACAAACAAAACAGAAATGAGGAAAAAATGTGACACCACCATCACTCAGATTTGATTGCTGTAATAGTCCATTATGGTAAGAGTAGTTGTTGCCAAGGTAACAACTATGAGGGATCTATCAAATCTCCACCTGTGCCCTAATGCGGTTTACTCATTTAAAAGCTGGACTCAGCCATAATGCTGGATCTGCCCTCCAACTGGTGGCTGCATATGGAAGCGTGCATACGGCACCACTAGGATGCGGTGGGCCTGTCGTCTCAACATATGCTGAAACAATATGCCACCACTCTGCCACGAAAAAAAAAAACCAAAAAAAAACGCTTAAGGCCTTCCGCGCTCATTGAACTGCAAAAACACAGGTTTTACTTGCACACGTTTCCATCGGGCCTCCAATATGTTGATAATAATTGTGACTCTTGCCACAGGTTGAGAGACTAAATCTGCACTCGTCTCAGGCTGACAGGTGTATGAAAACAGAAAATTCACAGGCGCAATACGTGTCAGCGGAGCGGTGGAACAGATGCTTTCATGTACTTGGATGAGCTATAATGTATTCAGCGTCTCCATGTACTGTCTGCCACCAGAGCAGCTTTAAATAAATGAATAAATCAGCTAGTAAAGAGCATACAATAGAGCATCGAGTATGAGTTCTTCAGCCATTTTTCTTTTGTTGCCTATACCTAATCACCCGCTTTTGATGGCATCCTTGCCTCGGTGCTTTTATTGCCTAAACCTTTACTACAGGCTTTTGTTGCCTTAACGTAACTTTTTTTTTCTTTTACTGCCGAAACCTAACCGTGTGCTTTTGTAAACACCCCGGCGCTGGTTGTGGCGTCAAAAAGCGCGCGAGAGAGACATAAATCACGCCGTTTTGTCTGACCGACGATCCAAAAACCTTAACGTATTAAATATACAATCATATAAACTAAACAGGAGTGCAACATTTTCCCTCTTGAATAAATAAACCTGCCAATATGTGGATTTTTTTTAAAATTAGAAATGATCCTATAATTAAAAAAAAAAACAATTATGTGATTGTGAAGGAACCTGTGTTGAAAAGCAGGATCTCTGCAGTCATGTGTGATAGTGCGTCTTTAAGCCTTAAATTACCAGCAGAGGAGACACAGCAGACACCGACGTGACCCTGAACCGCTGAGCGTAGCGTGGAGGATGCTGTTTCCCGCAGTGCTAGTGGTCAGAGGTAACCAGCCATGAGCAGCTCAGCTGGTGTGTGTGTGTGTGAGTGTGCGTCTATCTGTGTGTGTGCATGTGTGACAGAACATAGTCTGGCCATGTGTACTGTGGTTAATGCTACTGTTCATGAGCCCCAAATATCCTGTTAAGCTCTAAATATAGCACAGTTATTGGCGGGCCCATTTGTTGTGTTTACTGCCACAGAGGAGGAATAAATCTCTTGGCCATGTGCAACGTCGCCTCGCAGGCTTACCAACTAGCAGCTATTTATGACAGACACGAGGTGGGGCTGCGTTTATTTATTATTTTAACAGTCTCCCCGCAGCTACGTGTCCTTCATAAAATCAAAGCGCAATCAATGCCGTTTAAGCATCGATCAGTTCTAATCGATGCTTATTTTTGCCGTATTGGCAACGTTTATTTCACGGGTTAGTTGACCTTCGAAAACTGCTCAGCTCCAAAATGAATCTGTCGGCTGTTTTCTGGGTTTATCGGCTTTCTGCGGCTTAAAAACACAATATTTTAGAAGGACAACATAACTCACTAAAAACACATCCTTGCTGTGTACAAACGCAAGACTTGAAATATCCCTAAAATACGAAGGAAAATCGATTTAAAGGTCCAAACCGCAGTATACCGAGGCAACTCAACACTCGAAATTCACAGCACTAAATTCTGATTTTATTTGTGTTTGTGATATTGTCATTACTTCAGCTTTTTATCCCATTAGACATTTTTGTGAAAAACTCTCAGAATAAGCACATGAACTGAGGTCACAGTGACGTTTGACCTTCAGCCGCTAAATTCTATTCAGTTCACTGTGGAATCCAAGTGGATGTTTGTGCCGAATTTGAGAAATTCCCCCAAAGGCCTTTTTGAGATATCACATTAATGAGAATTAAAGGCAAGTTCACAGTGACCTTAACCTTTGACCACCAAATTTTAACCACTTCATAACTGAATCAGAGTGGATGTTTGTGCCAAAATTGAAGAAATTCCCTCAGTGTGTTCTTGAAATATTGCATTCATGAGAATTAGATGAATGCAAGGTCACAATGACCTTGACCTTTGACCACCAAATTCTATTCAGTTTATAGTTTAATCCAATCAGGTGTTTGTGCCAAATTTGAAGAAATTCTCTTAATGTCTTCTTGAGATATCGTGTTCACGAGAATTAAATGAATGCAAGCTCACAGTGACCTCGACCTTTAACCACTAAATTCTGTTCAGTTCATCGTTGAAGCCAAGTGGACGTTTGTGCCAAATCCGAGAAATTGTATTCTAAAACTTCTAAAGAAATGTTGGTATGACGTCAATATTTTAGCAGAGTTTTTAAGCGAAAATACAAATTTAAAATCAACATATACTGTAAGTCTTATGTGTTTTCCATGTCTTTATCTACAAATCAGGTCAGCACATGCTTAAGACTGAAATAGCATCTTCACACACACATATCCAGCCCACACAACAACGCTCCATGGTAATTTGCATACATCCAAATGGCCAAATTCCTTGGCAGTGACATCAGTTAAAGTTTTGAAACAACAAAACGATACATGGCAGAAGACATTGCAAAGTCTGGCGGAGATTAGTTGGAAAAAATAGCCACTTTAACTCACTGTTTTATTAAAAGCGCACACACACACACACACACACACACACACAAATGCATGAGAAAAGATCCTTCCCAAAATATCTAATAAAAGGCAGCCAATCTCCCCGTCATCAAGCGTCAACTGGATGGGAACCAAACAGAGAGCAGGGGAATGAATGCTACAGCATATGAAGCTGATCAAGACTTTATTTATTCAACTTCAAGTGAATTTTCAGTGTGACTGGGCTGCAAACACCCTGATTCCTAATCTCAAGGTGTGCGGAAAAAAAAAAAAAAAAAAAAACGTGATCCAAATATAAACAGTGAGCAAATCCCTTCATCAAATTTGGCATTGCTGCAGCACCGAGGGAGGATTTGGCTTGTTTTATTAACCTCAGCTTGATCTCTTTGACTCACGAGTTAATCATTAATACACTAATCATAACAAAACTTTGCGTTGATACCAAACTTCAGATCTGTTTTTTTGAGCATCAGATAGGTATCCTCTGTAGGCATTTAAGGAAATTTCCATTGTGCGTATGATCAGTTAGTGAGGATGCAGTCCAAAAGCAAGCAAGCTGCCGGTCATACCTGAGGCCTCTTTTTTCTTCCTAAAGCTTTTTAGATATTGGCAGATGTGAACTGTGTACTGTTATGGTGCATTAGCTACTAGCAGTTCCTGTTTGGACAAGAGCTTTGATTATTTGCCCTTTTCCGATTGGGCATGACCAGACCTGCTGGGTTCGGGCCGGGCTGTGATTTCTAATATTTCTTACAGCATTCCCATAGGCTTAAATCAGGTCAAATACGTACCAACTTTCACTTTCACTGCAGTGTAAAGAACTGAACAGCATATTGGAATAGCTTTCTGAATTTGCTCCAACAGTTCCTGTTTGGACAAAATCTTTGAGTCTCCCTGATTCAGCCTAACCCAACCTGCCGTGGTTCGGGCCAGGCTGTAATTTCTCAAACTTCTCCTGGGCTTGAATTGGGTCTAATTTGCGCCAAGTTTCACCCTTATGGCAGTTCAGTGCCCTGATTAATGAACAGCGTATTCCAAGAGCGTCAGGAATTTACAAACAGTTTTCTATTTTTACTACAGCTCCGATTCTTTGTCCTTACCTGATTGGCCCTGACCGAACCTGATGGGCTCAGGCCGGGCTGTAATTTTTAAGCATTCCCTTGGCCTTAGTAAGGTCAAATTTGCACTAAGGCTCACTTTCACTGCAGCATGTTGCTCTGAATAATAATAATAATAATATTGGTTTGCACTTTCACGAAAGTCTACTGCTCTGAATTACAAAATGACACATTACAGTGTCCCAGCTTTATTGAATATTCCAGTTTGTGCCAGAGATGTTGAACGGTAGGGGTTATGTACTTCATATATTGCAGGAGAACATAAATGATGCTGTAACATGAACAAAAATGCAGGAACGCCCAAAGAAAAGAAAGGAGCACTCACCCTGTTTTAGCAAAGTTAGTCCAGTAGGTCATGACGACAGCACTCAGCATCACGTCATTCTTGGAGAAGTTGCAGTTGAAGAGATCTGTTGGGCCAATCATGGGAATTCCAAACACGTACGGTACTTCATCACCGTGGGCCGAGTCAGCCCAGCTGGGCTTCATATCGCTCTGACAGTGGTGATAAAAAGCGTAGAAGTAGGTGGGTGAGCCATACTGGGCGTGGAGGTCGGCTGTGGCCACTGCTGGTGCCACCCACTGGTGGTCAGTGAACAAAGCCACCAGGGTCTTGCGCCGGGTCTCTGGGTTCTCCTTGTCTGCCCAGTCCGTGTACATGAATTTGATGGTCTCGCGCAGAGTGTCCTTGCCTTCCGGGTAGCCATAGAGATGGTCCACAAAGTCCGACACAGCAAAGTCAAAATCATTAGCAGAAACCCCGTCCTCGCTGTCCACGATGCCATCTACGAACTTAAACCCCTCACCCTGATTGACCCCCAGCATGATATCGTAGTTGAGGAACTCCCCTTGCTCCATGAGGATCTGGGGGTCATCTGGGATGACGTCCCCATCGATCACAGGCCCAAAAGCGATGTGGTACTTTGCAGGTGTGATGTACTGCTCGATCAGCTCCTTGTAGTTCTTGTTTTGCAGACACTCAACCAGATCGATGGTGTCCAGCATGTTGCAGCCCACCTTCTCAGCAAGGGCTCGCGTGTACTTGGCAGGCTGATAGTTGACCGCCCAGCTGGACAGTGCTGTCCCACTCTGGATGATGGCTTTCTGGAACAGATCTGAGATTGGAGATGGTATTAGTAACATGAACAGAAGCACGGAAATGAACATAAGTGAATTAAAAGGTTTTCAGGACATAAAAAAGGTCTTTATCTCTTTAAGGGAAAACATCAGCTCAAGTACATCCGCATGAAACGCCACTGGATGGTGTCAGCTGAGAACACAACCGGATGGCTGGCAGGCATCATGCATGGATGGTTGGCATCAGTTGAGAACATGGCCAGACAGTATCTGTTGTGTCCACATGATACAGGTTGAAAACCGCCATAACAACTTATTATAAGAAGTGCAAAGGTCCCTATAGGGTGGACGGGAGGGACGGTGTATGGATTGAACAAATCCCAGACTTTCATGCCAGATTCCGGTCTTCACTTCCCATCTGAATATGATGTTTACCATGTGCCTCTGTTGCCCAAACCTAACCATCTGTTCCAGTAAAGGCTTTTGCTGACGCTCCAGTTTTGCATAAATATAACCATTTGCAGTGCAATCTCACCATGTGCATTGTTGACATTGCGGTAGCGGCATCCCAAAATGTAAAACTGCAGACCCGCATGTGACGACTTGGGATGAGTACATGTTGGAAACATTTAGATGAATAGGTCTTTATATTTTGTTGTTGTTTTTTTCTTTATCTGGTGAGATACGTCGTGTAAAACAAGTAGGTAAACAGTAGAAAGCAGCACGGAGGCCAGTGAAAATTTTAGTGGTAACTGCTTTTTACATGTCCGACTTAATTTGTCTCTCTTTCAAACTCTGTGCAAACGAAATCTGGAGTGATGTGGAGTGACAGACAGTAACGGATAGTGTTTTGCGGTGGCCAGTCCATGCATAACGCAGGCATAGGTGCTAAAATTAATGTATCCGCCCACGTTTTGCATTTCCTTCACTGCCGATAAGAATCGGTTGGAGGTAGAGCCCATCAATACCTCTAAATCCTGCAGACTCATTTGACCCAGAAGTGAATGATGATTGCAAACTACAGCAAAGACAGTTTTTGTTTGCAGTGGTTTTGAAAGACCACATCAACATCTTAAGTGACAAAAAAAATCAGTTGTAAGTATGTTTTTAAGCAATTTGATGTGCTATAGCTGACTATCTACTAGTGCGGGTGTAATATTTCATACTTTCATATCTTTTCCCCCCGATGAATACCTGAGGCTCTTGTGTTTCTCAGCTGCTTCCTGGCTGTTTGTCAATGCAATTGCCTGCCTGGTAACATTGCTGTTTAATGTAAATACAGATTAAACTGAAAACATTTAGATCGGCTGTAAGAAAAACAAGCCCTCTTTCTTGCTTTACATCCAATTAATAATAATATTAAAAAAAACAGTCTATAAATACCACTAAGAGAGGCCATAAATCTTAAGCTGTATGTATAACAGTACAAGGCAAATAAAAGGATGATTCACAATACTGACATCACATCTTCCGCTCCCTAATGAGCAAACCGGAACATAAAAGATATTTGCCGTTTATATTGCAACAACACCTGAGGCAGTTTTCACATCCTGGAATATTGGCAGCGCAGCTCCAGACTGCCAATCATCAAGTAGGCCACAATACACTAGGAACACTGGAGTTATGTGATTTTTTTTTCTTCTTTTTTTTTGTTTCAGTGGGTGCTATTTATACACATGCAAACACATTGTGGTGACTCAACCAGGCCGACTTGAAAAGTATGTTTTGAGCACACAGCAGACATTTCCCATAAGGCCCGGTTAGCACTGCGCGAGCTTTTACTGCTGCTGCTGTTGCTCAAATGTGGAGTATCAGTTAAACTTTAAGTCAGATGTTCACTTAAAAGCTATACATACACAGAAACATTTATTTATGATCTTGGTATGTTTAGTGATGCACAAGCTGATGGTGACGGCAGCAGAACAACAAGAGAGCTCCAGTTTACAGCAGCAAATGCAAAAAGGAGCATCGCCTAAATTGGTGTTCTTGCAATATGCAGCGACGATCCTCTTCAAAACAGATGGACCCTTTGAATTAAACGCCTTTTACTAGCATTTGAAGTTCTGAAACGTGAGGAAAAAACATAATGAGCAACACTGCAAGACATATCCAGCAAAATAAAATAAAAT
>NC_056486.1:15575826-15632853 GCF_008729295.1 Plectropomus leopardus
TCATTTTAAGGTGCATTCTCACCATGTTTCTTGTCGGAAACCTGCTTATAGTAACTTTAAATCTAACCTCTGTGACTCTACGGCAACTCTATGTTAAGGATGCAACATCATTCGTGGAGCGCCTAATTCGTATGATATCATTTTGTGGGTGCATTTCTGTAGGATCTCATATAACCTGTTTTTTAAGAATATGTCGCAGACTTTAAATACTGATAAAGGACCCTTCCAGACCTGTAAAACCAGCTACTTCCAAGTCTTCTTTTGGTTTGTCCATTGTCCCTGGTTGGTAGTCAAGCCTTTTAATGTAAGGAAAAAAAAAAAATGCGTCTGCATAACACCGGTCAACTGTGATTTATGGACCAGAAAGACACCAAACACCAGTGAGTCCAGTCGTGTTTAGAGCTGCTCACTGCTGTTTTGGCTCCCAGTCTTAAGTTTTGCCACTTTTCTTTGCAAAGATGGCTTCGCCTCCAGTGACTGCGACGACACTAGAATTTAATAGGAGCACGCAGGGTGAATCTACTGTGTGTCAATTAGTGGAGCTGGAGCACTCTTCCCTGTCAGAGCCACACACACACACACACACACACACACACACACTGTGATTTGGAGGGCCGGATGTGTTTTTACATCAGAATCTGCAGCCTAACAAGATCACCATTTCTACATTGTCACTCTGGTTTTCCCTCCCTGCTCCACTCACCTCCCCGTCTCTATCTGTATCCTCATCTGCATTCTCTCTCTCTCACTCTTTCTGTCTCTTTTTTTTTTTTTTTTTTTATCTCTCTCTCTGTGGTGCACACTTTTCCAGAACACCTTTTCCCCGCGGCTCTCAGGCAACTAAATATAGTGACTGGTGCAGACAGCTCGGCCTTATAACAAATGGTAAGCGGAGCAGAGCGGAGCGGAGCAGCAGCGGCGGCGGTAGCATGAGCACGAGGCTTCGTTTCAACAATGAACCACATGCAAACAGCACGGGAGCTACACAACAGATACTTCCACTCTAAAGCGGCCGCAAACAGCGTAGATAAAGCGAAATTCACAATTACAATTCACAATTACAAAGGTATAGTGCTGCTAAGCAACACTAAGTCTCTGCAAGTTCAAGCTGCTGTAAAGCAAAACAGAATATCCCATCATCATGTCTCTTTGTAGTTTTTTTTTTTGTCTTTGTGGACATATTGTCTTAATAATTCCTTTGTGTCTACCTGTTGCCATATTGCATCTCTTTTTAGTAATTTTGTGTCCCTTTGTAGCTGCATTGCATCTCTTTGCAGCAGTTCTGTGTCTCTTTGTTCCCATTTCTCATTTTGAGCCTCTGCTCTTGTGTTTTGTCTCATTCTAGTCATTTTGCGTCTCTTTGGAGTTATTTTGAGTCTCTTAGTAGATGCTTTGCATCTCTGTGCAGTTTTTTTGAGTCTCTGTCATTGCTTTGCATCTCTTTGCAGTCGTTTTGAGTCTTTTTGTAGTTGCATTGCATCTCTTTGCAGTCATTTTTAGTCTCCCTATAGTAGCTTTGCGTCTCTATGCAGTCATTTTGAGTCTCTTTGTAGTTGCTTTATGTCTCTTTGCAGTCATTTTGAGTCTCTTAGTAGATGCTTTGCATCTCTTTGCAGTCATTTTGAGTGTCTTTGTAGTTGCTTTGCGTCTTTTTGCACTCATTTTGAGTCTCTTAGTAGATGCTTTGCAGCTCTTTGCAGTCATTATGTTTGTATTTGTGGTCATTTTGTGAGTATTTGCAATAATTTTTTGTCTCTTCGTATTCGTTTTACATCTCTTTGCAGTTATTTTGAGTCTCTTGGGAGTTGCTAAGAGACTCTGAAGAACATTTATGTCTCTTTGCAGTCATTTTGTGTCACTTTTTAGTCAATTTGTGGTCACTTTGTGTCTTTTTGTAGTCTTTTTGAGTCTTGTAGTTGTTTTGCATCTTGTTGTAGTTGTTTTGCATCTTTTTGTAGTTACTTGTCATCCCTTTGTAGTCTTTTTTTGTCTCTTTGTAGTTGTTTTTTGGTTGTTTTGTCTTTGGCTTACGATCGCATGGGTTATATAGTGCATTACAGTTTTGGGGGTATAAGTAAAAGTAAACGAGAATAGCCGTCCTGTTGATAAGGCGGGGTCTGTAGTTGAAAGTTCTGGAGGAATCGGGCGTAAAAATCTGTGCTCCTAGTACGCGAGTGCTCCTCCTGGGAGGCACTGTTGGCCTGATAGAGGATGGAAAAGGAGCGGCACGTTTCTCCATCACACATCACTATTCATGTCACCATAAGAGAATGTAAGAACAAGCTCCCAGCTCATGCCAAAACTCCAGCGATGAGAATTTTTTTGATTTAACCGCCGAGTTTTCTGTAGAGCTGCCAGCATTATCAAACTGCTATTTCCTCCTGTGCAGCCTTCCATCTTGCAGAGGGAAGAGTGTGACTGCACTTCTGAAGCTCGTTTAATGGTTTCCTCAACCAACATTACAAGCTGAGGACTGGCACTTTTTGCAGCCCGACTTCAGAGCTCGTTTTTACAGCAGCGCATTCGCGCATTTACGTCATCTGGGGTCACAAATACCCCTCGTCGTTGATGTTAAATTTTGCATCTGTGACTCAGGCTTGCTAAATCTGCCCCCGAGCGATGAACTTCTTTTGCCAATTACAGGCTGTTTACTAAGACGAGACTCTAGAAAGAGAAGGACAAGTTCACGTGTTATGCTCCAAATTAGGTAACACTTTCTGAAAAAAAAAAAAGGCTCCTCGGCCACCATTTCCACTTCAAACACTGGTTCAACTTGAGCAGAAAATGGCCACAGCTTGGCTCCCTCCCGGTTTCCAAAACTCTTTCCCTTCCAAACATTCGATTTTATCAGCCTCCTCTCACACTCAGACATTTTCTCGGGCAACAGACATTCACAAGGCAAACCTTTATGTCAAAGGCAAGATAAAGTATCCCTGTGTGAGCCCCAAACGACTTTCATCTTACAGACGGGGAACAAAATAAGATGCACAGCGCCCGGGTGCAGATACCGGCTCAGATCACAACGGATCAATTTTCCCAGCGTGGAATTTTTGAGGCCGCTGGATGTTTGATGCTGCGGAATGATTAAAGTAATTGAAAAGGCTACAAATGTGAGTCTTCACTTAATTTGCATGTGCTTATCTTGTGCTTTTGGGTTCATTCGAGGCCGCATTTGAACACAACCATTCGAAATGAAGCAAAAAATGCAAATCTACCTCCTACACTACCATTAGCAGCTGATTGGCACCAGGAAAAACTAGATTTACCACCGTGTTGCTGTATGCCAACCAAGCTGCACTTAGAGTCTCTCTGTTTCTGTGATATAATGTTGAGTAATGGTTAGAAAAGCGTTTTTGCAGAACGTTATGATGTCGCAGTCAAGTTTCCCTTTGACTTATTGGATGTAAAATTTCCGTTCTTGAGTCCAAACGTACGTTTGTGACAAATTTGAAAAAAATACCTCAAGGTGTAAGTGAGCTATTGTGTTCAAAAGAATTAACTGAATGCAAGGTTACAGGAACCTTGACCTTTAAACGTTAAATTATAAATCATTTCATTCCTGAGTCCAAGTGGACATTTGTGCCAAATTAAAAAAAAAAGGTTCCTGAAGGTGTTCTTGAGATACGGCATTCATAGGAATGAGACAGATGAGGTCTTAGTGACCTTGACTTTGACCTATGACCACCAAAATCTTATCAGCTCATACTTAAGTTGAGATAAAAATTTGTGTCAAATTTAAAAAGTTCCATTGTGAGATATAGTGTTCACAAGAATGAGACAAGGCAAAGAAACAGATGACATCACAGTGACCTTTACCTTTGTTTACCTTTAACTGCCAGAATCTTATCATTTCATGTCCAAGTGTACATTTGTGCCAAAATAAGAAAAAATCCCTCTGTGTTCTCCAGGTATAACATTCACAGAAAAGAAACAGATGAGGTCACAGTGACCTTGACCCTTGACCTTTGATCACCAAAATCTAATCAGTTCATCCTTGAGCCCAAGTGAACGTTTGTGCCAAATCTGAGGATCTCCCTCAAGTTGTTTTGAAATATCGTGTTCACAATAATGTGACAGATTCAAGGTCTGAGTGACCTTTAGCTTTAGCCTAGGACAATTAAATTTAATTTATCAGTTCATCACTGACTTGAAGTGACCATTTGTGCCAAATTTGTGCCGAAAAGCTCATAAGAATGGGACAGACGAGGTCACAATGACCTTGACCTTTGAGCAATGACCACCAAAATCTAAGTGCCAATGGCTAAACATAAAAGCTGGAGACAAAAAAGCCCACAAACCAGTGTAATCAAGAGCGAATATCCAAAATTCAAAAGTGTAACCACAAAGAGCTTCAGAGGGTTTCCCTGCATGTCCACCCAAACAGTCCACCGTAGCTTTCCCTCACACAAAGAGCAGCCGGTTGGCGAAACGGTGGGAACCAAAAAGTCATTAAAGCCCTGATTAAATCAATAACTCACTTTGTGACTCAATCAGCCTTCTCCAAACTAATTAAAGCCGCAGATTGGTGGACTCACCCAGAACACCGAGCCGGTAGTTGATTGTGATGACGATGACGTTCCCGTAGCTGGCCAGGATGCTGCCGTCAATCATGTTCCCAGTTCCCTCCATGTAGGAGCCTCCATGAATGTAAACCATGACCGGCTTTAACCCGTTCTCATCGTGGATATCTGCAAAGATGAGAACGAAAAGATGTCAAAATGTATCCATCAAAACCACACTTTATACGGCTGATTTTCATGCAGTCGAGTTCCGACAAAGAATATCTCACAAAATGCACATCCGGATAATTCCGGACATTTTTTGTGGTATATTTCGTTCGTGATATTTAATAGACGTCAGACGGAGCTCTGTCATGTCATATTTTACTCTAGTATTTAAAATTTACTATGAAATAAGGTTAGATCATAAATCCCATGCAGAAAAAGTAGCAAAGAGGCAGTACATGCATGCATGGATTAGCAAAGTAAACCAAGTGCAAAAAAACTACCTTTGGGGCCCCGACCCTCAACGGGCCCATGCAGATGACATTTACCCCTGAAATGCAAACCTACTGTTATATCCGTTACCGTCTTTCTTTAAACAGCATTTACATTACATATGATATAATATTTTTTCAGACTCTAGATTTTTTTATGCTATTTTTATGTATTTATTTTTTATTTTGACTTTTTTTACTTGAACAGCACGGAGTTGTGGTTACCTGTTGGCTTAGTGTTGACGCTAATTACATATCTAACGTTAAAATGTGAATTTTTTTTTTTTAAATATTGTTTTTTTTTTTCCACCCCCCCGGGGGGGGGGGCCACTTTGTTTGTTTATGCTTTTTTTTTTTTACTTTTAATTTTTGAACAGCATGTTGGTAATTGCAGGGAAGTTGTGTTTACCTGTTGGCTTAATGGTGACGCTATTGTTTACATTTCGTATGGTAAAATGAGAAAATACTCCAAAAAGTATTGTTTCTCTAAGGTTTATTCAGTCCCCAGGGGGGGCAGGCCCTCTGCTGGGATCTTGTGCTGGTTTCCTCTGCCGGTGCTTTTCGTGTCAGGGCAGCTGATTTGATTGACAGAATCCGTTATGTACGTCTAATTTTACACATTTCTCCAAACTAAAAGCCAGGCTGTGACACTACAAAGTCAAAAAGTGACTTGCTCACAGTTATTTGCTTCCGTGAACCAGTCAAAATGTACACACGTTTTGTGAGGTCACAGTAACCTTTAACCACTAAAATCTAACCAACTGATCAATGAGTCCAAATGCGTGTTTGTGCCAAAACAAAAAAAAAACAAGAAAAAACAATGACCTGGAGATGTCTTTTAGGTACTGTGTTTGTGAGAATGAGATGAATGCAGCTTCACAGTGACCATGACCTTTGACCACCAACATCCAATCAGTAGTAGACATTTGTGCCAAATTTTAAAACATCCTCTGTAGGTGTTCTTCAGATATTGTATTTACAAGAATGAGACAGATGGGGTCTAAGCCTTGACCTTGACCTTTGAACTATGACAGCCAAAATCTAATCATTTCACCATTAAGTCTGCTGTGTTTGTGCCAAATTTGAATAATGTCCCTCCAGGTATTCTTAAAGATATCGTATTCACAACAATGGGGAAAAATGTGCGTACACACAGACAACCCAACAACACAATGCCTGAGAGATAAAACATTCACGAGAATGCAGATGCAAGGTCACAGTGACCTTCACCGTTGACTAAAGAATACAATCAGCTCATCCTTGAGTCAAAGTGGATGTTTGTGCCAAATTTTTTTAAAAAAAATGTGTTTTTAAGATATTGTGTCCACAAGAATCAGAAGGATAAGGCCTCAGTGACCTTGATCGTAATCCGATCATCTTTGAGTCCAAGTGGACGTTTGTGCCAAATTGAAAGAAACGCCCTCCAGGTCCTCTGGATATATTGTGTTATTGAGAGTGAGACGAATGCATGTAGGCACTCTATGACTGTTGCCATCATGGAATCATAGAAAAATCCATCAAGCTAATTTGAAATACATGAAAACTGCTCAAACAAATCTACATGCGGTGGCTTCCTCCACCTCTCTCAGGCTAAAAGTTCGGAGTTTAGCAGGAAACACGGACGCCATTAATTCTCGAAAGCTGTAATCAACAAGCAAACACAGCATCAGTGTCCACAGCACAAAGACAACGGCTTGACCTTTCTAAATGTAACACTAATCATTTTTACATAAGAGGGATGGATGGTGGTAGAGATATGGTCCTCCAGCGGACTCTGAGAAGAGTTTCCATGGTTTTAACCCCGCAATCTCTACATCCGTCTCCCGTCCTGCCTCCTCCATTTGTTCTTTGTGTAATGCGCAGGCAATGCTGCAATTAGGACCAGATGAATACCTTGTTTATGAGGCTCTCCAGTTGTGATTAAGCAGGGTGATTAGTACATGTGTAGGTGGTGATTATAAATTAAGAGCGGGTCCTTTTGCATGAAAGTAGATGGAAGGAGTAGATATAAAATCCTCCGCAACGAGCAGGGCTTGGCGATAAATCAGCCAACAGCATCTTCATCATCAGGAGCCCTCAGCTGAGTTTTAGCCCTCTGGGTGAACTCGACTTCAAAACACACAATCTAATGCAGAAATTGTGTTTGTGGACTTTTTTTTTTTTTTTTTTTAAACTTTTAACCAAAGAGAAAAAGCTGCAAAAAAAAATCAACATCGTTGTCGTCCTCAGACGGCCCGGCGGCTCTCAGATCTCTTGCACTACAGTAGGCTTCGGTTGCCTGAAACCAACAGCTGAACGGAGCCATTATCCCCGGCCCCGCCGACCAGGCTGCTTGGAAGTCTATCAAATGTCACTGGGGATGAGAGCGTCTGCCGCGGAAAATATCAAATTGAGAGGGGCGCCGGCCAGCTTGTGCGCTGCCAGTGTGGAGATTTAAAGCCACAATATTGTGCTCACCGTCAATTCTCAAAACGCGGCCTCTGTTTACCTCAGCTGCAGAAAACAGGCCTTTATATGAAACAGGCCCATAATGGAGTTTATTGCTGATTTACCGCAGTCAGAAAAGTCCCTGTTTTCTCGTCTGTTTTGTCATTTATGCCACTAGTGAAATCGGAAAAGTTGATTTTACTTTTAAAGAAACTAGGAGTTGCCTCGAGATATGCAAGTAAATAACAATTAGGATAAACAAGAAGGACATCCAGGCACTCCAAAAAAGGGAAAAACTTCAAAATCAAGAGAGATTTACATTAAAAAGCCTTTATTATAGTGGCTTAATTATTTAAAAAAAAGCCAACATGTTTCAACCACTGTCTGTCTTAATCAAGATTTTAACGTTTTTAAAGACCTGACAAAGACTGGCAGTGGTCTTCAGCAGCAGCTGTATATACCAAAACTTTGCGCTTTTATTCCTCTCTATATTATTAATGTTATTACAAAAGAGGTTTGTTCATATGTCCTATATAGCCTGATTTATAAAACATTAAAATTCTACAAACATGGCATTATTATTTTATTTTTTTCAAGGCTATTGACAGTATGTTTTACATGAAGTGATAAAAAAGGGATATCTAAAAACAAAAATCTTTAAAAACAAAAGCAAAACTGGTTTTAATTGGTGTCCACATATCTGTATTGCAAGTTTATGCAAATTAGTGCATATTTAATCAAATAAATGCATCATTTGCATACTTTGTAACATTTCAGAAAGATTGTAATATAAAAAAACGACTGTCTTAATGAGGAAGTTTGATTTGCATATTTGAACATAACATTCAGAAAGCTTATAATATTTCTAAAAAATGTCTTGCTATGGGAAGATTCATTGTGGTGTTTATGACTAAAATAAATAAATAAATAAATAAACAATTACCAAAAACACCTAATTTGCATATTTAAACCTAAAATTTCAGAAAGCTGGTAATTTAAAAAATAATAATTTTACTGGGAGGGATTTTCTGTGGTTTTTATTACTTAAAAACATTCACACAATTTACATATTTAATATTAAAATTTCCGACAGTTTCTAATATATTTAAGTTATGTTATATAGTAATTTCTTCGACTTAAAAAATTAAAAATAAAATTAAGGATGCTTGCAAAAAAAATAAATAAATAAATATAAATAAATTAAATTATAAGTTATATATAATTATATATATAATTATAAATAAATTATATATAATTATAATTATATATATATTTTATTATTATTAATAGCTAATTTCTTTTACCCTTATACACCTAATTTGCATATGAAATCATAACATTTCATAAAAAAATAAATTGCAATTCAAAAACAATAATTGCCTTGCTGAAAGTTATCAAACTGGGAAGTTTCGTGGTGTTGTCTGTTGCCAAAAAATTTAACCCTATGCACCTGGGATGTCCTTTCTGAACTGTCTGCAAAGCAAACAAATGATATATTACACTGATTGCACTACATGAGCTGTTATAGAACAGGTTCTTCCCTCATTTTTTTTTTTTTTTTTTTGGATCTATTTATTTGGGACTCAGCCGCTGGCTTTTATTAGGAAATTTAGTGCATGCTCAGGAACAATCTGCCGTTTTAAAACAGAGCCTGCACTAATTCTGGTGCCGGAAAACCTGCATCCAGATCACTTCTCTCTGTGCTGTGTAATTAGTTTAAAGAGGATACCCGCTGCCCACACCGATTACTGCTTTCTCCTCCAGTTGCAATATGGTGAGACTCACGGCGGCGTGCAACAGGAAAGCAGATTGTACTGTATATGGTAGGCTCGGCAGAACAGCGAGGAAGGCAGGGGGAGGGGGACGGGGGCGCGGGCAGGAGGAGTGTATCATTCTCCTCCTCCTCCGCAAAAGAAAACAGTGAGGCAAAGGAGTCGAAAGCAACCCACAGTGACAGGTTATTAATCTCCGCTGGGCTCTGAGTGGGTTGCTAATCCTGCAGCCAAGTAAGAAACAGGGGGTGGGGGCGCTAAACTGTGTACCTGAGGACGAACGTTGGGCGTCGAACGTCCTCGGCCGACCCCGGACAGATTCACTCCACTCAAATGCATGCTAATTACAGAGGCAGCATGGCAGACCGGTGTCAATAAGTTCCTGTTTGTCATTCAGTTGCACATTACACGAGGCCGGCGGAACGGCGTGGGCGGCGGGGACAACCTTGAAGAGGCAGATGCACATAAAACAAGAGAGCCGCCATTAAGTTGTCATAGTCTCTAACTGATACGCATCTGATGGCCGCTGCAGGCCTCTGTGGGCTCAGACAAAACTATTCGGCCGGCTCTCCATCAAACAAACAGGCAAATTGACTGTTACTACCCATCTCTTTTGGTGTAGTGCAGCAATGGAGTCAGAAGTCAGGAGGGGGGGGGGGGGGGGGGCAGGGGAGGGATGACGGGGGGGTGTCCACTCAGGGCACTTTGATCAAACAGAGAGATGCCCCGCAGATTTAAAGCCGTGCTTTATGGCCGGGGATGGAGAGGGTGGTCTTGGGGCAACGTTGTCCCAATCCTGTCAGCGTGGAGTGCACTTAAAACTAAAGAAATCAAACTGCTTCAAGTGCTCTTCTATCTTTCTCTCTCTCTTAGTATCTGTGCGTCTCCCCGCGCGCTCTCTCTCGGGCCCGTGGTGCTGCCTCGGTGACTGTGCAGCGAGTTCGTCCCGGACATTCATCACTGCCACCCGGGCCAGGGGGATAATATATTCCTCCGCTGCCTGCACGGCGCTGCACACATTACTCATCTTTATATGGGTGAAGAGGTGGTGGTGGGGAGGGAGCTTGTTCCAGGGGGTCTATCTGAATTTTCCATTGCTTTCAGCGCTTTGTACAGTTAGCGGGACGAATGCAAATAGCAGTTAACGGCAATGCTAAGTATGCCCCCCCCCCCCCCCACCTGCCATCACCTCTATCCTTCCCAGAATGCTCTCCACACACTGCAGCCTACTACTTCCCTCGGTTCAATATTTTAACTGACAAGCCAAAAAACAGCTATTCTCTCTACAGTCACAAAAAAAAAAAAGTCATTATTTGGCCCGAAGTCAAACACAAACCTGTCAGGAAATATTGAATAACCACTGAGTATATCATCAAAGTAAAAGAAATATTTAAAAAAAAACATCTAGATTTCTGCCAAATATGAAAATAGCTCCTGAGTCAACACAAAATGATAATATAAGTGGAGTTTTACTGGCAAGTGAACACGTATGCAGATGATGTTCCGGTTTACATGACACGTCCAGCCTAATTTCTTCCTAGTTTTACTGACAAGCAAGAAAAAGTTATTAAAAGTTATTATTTTGCCCAAAAGGCAAACGCAAACCTGTCAGGAAATATCGAATAACCACTGAGTATATTGACCCGACTCCGGATAAGAGGAAGAAAATTAATGGATGAATGGACAGATAAATTTTGACTAATCCTAACAGTCTGATATGAGTAAATATATGTTTTTACTTCCCCTTTTCAATAAAATAATAATAAAACTTTTTAAAATTAAAAATGACATTTCTCCTTTCTCCCTAACATTAACAGTAGATATTCCAGGAAAGGACTTTGCCGAATGGGATAAGTGGATTTAAAGATTTCTGCAGCAGGGAAAGAAACCAATAGTGAGATTTAAAACCCTACAGGTTTCTAGGGATAAAGGGGGCCTGGCTCCCCCATTCCTGAAAAAATGTATTATCAGGCAGCTCAGATTAAGCCCCTACTAAATATATGTAATCCTGATAATTAAGCAATATGGAAATCAATTAAATGTGGGATAAAAACAGAGAAAATATATATATACTTGTAAATTCGTATGATTTTATATTTAAAATCGTGGTACGAAAATTTTTTTTCATTTTCAGCACTTTTTCAAGGTAATTTTCTTATTTATTTTTTTTACTTTTTGCATATTTTTCGGTAAATTGTTTTACCATTTTTTTGCTGAGTTGTTGTTTAGTTGATTTTTGCCTTCTCTGCATTTATTTTTTTTGAAAGAAATCAAACTTATTTTTCTTAGGTTCCAAAGCTGGTTAAGCTTTTTTTCTTTTATATATATATATTTATATCGTTACTATAACATAAGTAGTTCAAATCTACATAATTCATGCTTCAGTGACAAGGATGAAATCTGAAATCTGACCTTTGTTCAAAGGCGATGAGTTGATCAATGCCAATAATTTGCTTCAATTTTAACCTCTGAACAGCGCACAATCTTCAGCATTTTATTCTTTTCTTCTTTGCTTCTTTTATATGTCTTAATGTGTTTTTTTTTTACACTGAATACTGTATATATGCAGCTCCTGTTCTTTGAACTCACCAAAATGTCCTTGCAGCAGTGTCTCTTTTCAAAGGAGGAAAGTAATAACAGTAAAAAAAAAAAAAAAATCTCGCAAAGCAATTCTAGTGATGCCCTCAACACTTCTCGGTCTGGGGACATAATTGAGTAATTATAACTGAGGGTGCATTTGATTCACATAGTACTCTTAAGACGAGCACTCCCGACAAAAGCTCATTTAACGGCAAAGAGCGAAACTCTGAGCGAGGTTGTCTGCAGTGCTGCGAGCTTTCTCTGCAGCAGCCGCTGAGGTATAGGTGGAACCACAGGGGATCCACACGAGTAATTCATTGCCACTGCAGATGTTCAAACAGTCAGTGTGCATCGATCCTGCACGCTCTCCTGAAAACACAAGCAAAGCGCGACGCTTTCTGAAGATGCTCTTTATCCAGACCCTTTAGAAATGTTTTTTTGTGCAAGTCTTTTCCCTGCGGTTTCAATTCGGTCAAATGTGCTTCTGTCTTTATCTCTATTACACTTGCTGGTAATGTAAAAGAAACACCTCCAATCAAAGGTATTCCATCTCAATTGCAAGATTGATTTTTGTCTTTTTTTTTTTTTTTCCCCCCCACCAGCTGGTGACAGGTGGTGTGTTTTTTTTTTTTTTAATCTGTTTTTAACAACACATTACCGTCTCCCAAAGACCCGGCCCCTTCTGATTTGAGGTAAAACTCGGCTGCATCTGTTAACTGCAAATCCAATATATGATAGCGTTTTTTTGTAACCGTCGTGATGAAACCTCGGAGGAAATTCAAGCTTTTTAGGAGAAACGGCTACAGAGCAAGTTTCCTCGAGAAAATAAGAGGTATCACTTCATGAAATCAATTTAGGGAAAGCTCTCTGAAACGTCTTTAATTTTGAAAACGTGCAAAAAAAGATTGAAATGTTCTTCAAACGGCAAAAAATGCAATAGATTTAGGGCTAAAGTGCCATTTTCACTGCAGGACTTTGATTGTAATAGATTATTGATATTTGTGCTTTTACTTTAGTGAAGAATATAAATACTTCTTCCACCAGTGCTTACATCTTGCACAAATCTATTGTCATTTCAACACCGCGGTAACAACCTGGTGCGTTTTGCAATAACACATTTGCTAAAAACGACAGTGACCAGCTCTTTCAGGAAATTAGTCTTTAAAATACATTTATGTGAGCTTTGCTGAGATTTACATCTTCTCGAGGAAACAATGTTTTTGTCAGGAGATTAGTCCACAATAAATGAAATATAGAATAACAACAGGCTAATCCTTTATTGGCACCAATTTCCGAACTAAAAAAGAAAAAAAAAAAAAAATTAAACCAAGGGCCAGATTTACATAGTGCAGGGCAAATTTGCACTGTGCCTTTCATTCAATTTGCGCTCACAATTTGCATGTAATTAGCACCTGATCCACCACAGCAGCAGCTCATTACAGCGGCAGCATCGTGCAGGTGATGCAGTCGGGGCAGTTCAAATGAAGATTTATCTGAGATCACTGAGCTCACAACACAAATGATAACGCGATGCTGCAGTAATGGAGTTACAAAAAAGCTAAACATTGACTTTACCCGCGAAACAAAAAATGCATTGTACTCACTAAGTTACCACAAAGCCAAATCTTTAGATGTGTTAATGCTGGATGATACAGCTCGGGAGAATAGTGAGGTGAATTCAACTAGATGCACATTATTAGTTTATCCTTCATGGGAACCAAGGTTAGTTTACAATAATCAAATAACCCTTTCCTCCGTTGGTTGCTGTTATATTCATCTTATTCAATACAGATAAATATTATATTCAATAAATGGAGGCGGTTCATTTATTAATGTTTCTTTCACCCGTGTCAGCTGTAAATGTCAATAAACCGGCGCTCTTTCTCTTCAGGGGCAGACAATGGAACATTCATGAACCATAATTAACTCTTTGAAACCTGGAAAAAAAAGTAATCCAAGACTTGTCCATTTAAAAAAAAAAAGGAAGCAAATTTGAAATAAAAATGATGAGATAGGTTTTAAGTGGATTATCTCCCAATGTCACCGTAATATTCCATATCCCATAAGTAAAAGGGCATTAATAGCTGCAGAGCTCTTAGCGCAAAGTGCACCTTGAAGCAAAAGATTAGTTTAGAGATGGGGTGAATTACTATATGCGGGTTCGATTTGTTCACAGCTAGTTAAATTGTGTGTGACTGGTCTAAAAATAATTGCGTAATAACCAGAAGTCTCCACGTTTAAGAGTAAACGTAAGACTTCCCTCTTTGATAGAGATTAAAGTTAAGGCTATATATGTAGTCTGCTGGGGGACTTCCTACGATACACTAAGCTCTTCTCCCCCCTCTCTTTTTCTCCATTTGCAAACGTCCATGTCCCCACATTTAAGACTTTCCTCTTTGAGAAAGTATACTGTTAGGGCTGGCTCACGCTTGCCTTGAACCGGTCTAGGGGGCCTTCCTATGATACACTGAGGTTATTTCTTCTTCTATTTATCTCCTTTTGCAAACATTCATGTCTCCTCATTTAAGAGTAGACTCAAGATTTTCCCTTTTGGATAAAGGTTATAGTAAGGGCTGGCTCAGACTTGCTTTGAACCAGCCTCCAGTTATGATGATATAGGCCTAGTCTGCTGTCGGACTTCCCATGATACACTGAGCTCATCTGTCCTCTTTTCTCTGCATTTGCAAACATTCATGTCTCAACGTTCAAGAGTAGACTCCGAACTTTCCTTTTTGACAAATTGTACAGTTATGGCTGGTTTAGGCTTGCCGTGAACCAGCCCCTAGTGAGACCGATAATGGCCTCATCTTGATAGGTTTCCTATGATACTTTGAGCTCATCTCTTCTTTTCTTTCTCTTCATTTGCAAACATTCATGTCCCCACTTCTAAAAGTATGCTTTGAACTTTACCTCCTTGACAAAGCCTACAGTAAGGACTGGTTTAGGCTTGCCTTGAACCAGCCCCTAGTGGTACTGATGTTGGGTCCCTTCTTAAGTTTATGTAATTTTCCCCCATTATAGGGGAGTTTTTTCCCCTTATTTGCATTTGTGTTTTTGGACTTTATTAATGAGATTGGATTTAAGTAAAAATCCCCTCTGTTAGGTACGTTTATGCTATTGCATTTAAATATTTCCATTTTAAAGACTGGCCCCTGGTCTACACTCTGCACTTTGAGCTGCCTGGCTAATGTTAAGTCATGTAGAAGAAGGCGCGGTGAAGATTATGTCAAATATCACTCTCTGGAGCAACAGCCGTAAAAACTGAACAACTGCCCATGTAATTCAGAAATGTCACTGCTTTTTCTGGCACTTGCATGTCTCTCCCCCGCAAGACAAATGGTGCCCTTTAACTGAAACGTCTCTTATGGCTTTTTCACCTCCAGTCATGTGCTGGTCCCCACAGATTACCCAACACAGCGAAGAAGAAAAAATACTGCACTGTTTTGGTTATTATCATGCAGAGGAGCGAGGTGTTAATAGAAGAAAGAAAAAGTGTGGCAGAGGGTTTTTTTTTTTTTTTTTTTTTTTGGAGCCACAGATGAGCAAATTTCCACTGTCATAACAACATGGGTTAGTGCTCATGCTTTACCGAGCAATGGAAGAAGAAAAAAAGGGAAATGTTAAAAAAAAAAAAAGGGGAGAAGAGGGAGAGTTTTAAAATTGAAATTCATCAGAGGCAAAATAACATGCAGAGCTGAATTCAGAATTGACAGGTGAGTAAAGGATTACGGGGACCTCCTTCCTGTTTAGAGGTGCCGTCTCACCTCAGACAAGATCCTCTGATTTACATGACTCCAAAGAGGAAAGAGGTTGATACAAAAATGAATAGCTGAGAGAAGTGCACTCAGACGCACTTTAAGGGGAGTAAAAAAGAGAGGAGGAAGAGGGAGTCAAAAGAAACTGACTAAAAAAAAAAAAAGGTCTGCAGGTTTGCTGTCATGCACGAGTGTCAGGCTTTTATTTTGTCGGTCAAAAAAAGGGGAGGGAAAAAAAAGACAGAAAAATACCTTCATCACCGCCACCATCATTACTGCTGAAATCTGCGCCTAGTGTTGAGGAGAAAAGTAGAATAAGGGGAAACATATAAATTCAAAAAAAAAAAAAAAAAAATTTCCTTCAGCCGAAAAATAAAAATGTTAAAAAATGCATCAAAAAAAGGTCGTTGAGAAAAACAATAGTGAGCTGAAGCGGCTGTGTGATGAAGTGTCTTGGGCTAACAAGGAGCACAACAGCAGCCTGGAAGGAGCAAAACAGTACTTTTTGACCAAACAGTTCCATCATCTGAAACCAATCTGCCACACTGGCGTGATACACACTCATTAACTGTACAGTCAGCGCGCGGCATCAAAGGCGGCACATCAGTCACAACACAAAGGGCCGCTGTTTCCCACGAGGCCTGGATTCACCATTTAGTCACATTTTGATGATCACTCAAAGCAAAGTTCTTCCACTGAAAGAAACCGCCTCGTAATTAGTCTCATATGACACAAAGTCCGCCGCCCTCCAGGGGGTCCTCAAAGTTACTGCACTGGGGTAAAAGTGTATTTAATAAATGAAACGACGTCTAAAGAATAGCCATTAACATAAATCCAACATATTATTAGCAAAGGCTAATTTTCATTAAATAAAATAGAATGAAACTCATTTTCATTACACAGCGCAAATGATTTTAGTGTAGTTCTTGGATTTTTGCAAATTTCTAGGATTTTAGCCTGTTTCTAGGATTTAGGGACACTGATGGGATGTTAAGAGATTTTTCAGATTTTAGGACAATGAATCAGACTTACAGACTTTTTTTTTTTAGAATTTTGGGACGTTTCTTAGGACGTTTCTTGGAATTTAGGATGTCTCCGATCTCAGGACATTTCTAGGATTTTTTTCTAGGAATTAAGTCCAATTAAATTGCCTAATCGAGCTACAACCATAGCTCCACTTAACCATGCATGTAAACATACTGACTGAACTGTGAAAGAGATATCCCCGTAATGCTTTGAGCGCCAAAAACTAAATTCTGTTAACCTCAACTGTACTGACAAGTCCAATCTGTTTGCAGCAAGAGATACCAGTAAAGAGAAATGACATATGTTTGATTGTTATTTGGGTGAACTCACTCTGTAACCTCATTTGTTATCACAGCTTTTTGCTATTTGCACAGTAGAGGGCAAACTGTCAAACATTTGGCCCTGGCAAGGTCCCAAACTGAAACAGATTGTTTGTGTGAAAGTAATTCTGGTCTAGAATCAGTGTGGAAATGTCTCTCCTTCTCTCCCTGATATTCAGTAATGTGTGTTTTTTGCTGAATATAAGGATGTCAAAGCGAAGTTAAACTTTGACCTTTTTGGATATTAAATGTCAAACTGTGAAATTTTGTCATAATGAAACTTGAGTTATGGCCAAAAACATGTTTTGAGGTTACAGTTGCATCTGACCACCAACATGGAATGGCTTTATCTTTAAGTCCAAGTGAGCGTTTGTGCCAAAATATGAGGAAATTCCCTAAAGGCCTTCTGAGATATTGCATTTATCAGAATGAGGTGAACATGAGATCACCTTTGACTACCAAGTACACTGTCGAGTCCAAGTGGACATTCGTGCCAAATTTAAAGAAATTCACCTTTGTCCCTCTTGAAAATTGTGGTTACAAGAATTAACACAGATATGAAGTCAAAGTGGCCTTTGACCAACAATTCTAATCTGTTCATCCTTAAGTCCAAGTGGACGTTTGTGCCAAATTTAAAGACATTCACCCTTGTCCTTCTTGAAAATTGTGGACACATGAATTAACATGGATATGAAGTCAAAGTGACCTTTGACCAACAATTCTAATCTGTTCATCCTTAAGTCCAAGTGGACGTTTGTGCCAAATTTAAAGACATTCAATCAGTGCGTTGCCAAGGCCAGGTGGATGTTTTACGCCAAATTTGAGGAAATTCCAAGGCATTCTTGAGATATTGCGTGCATGAAAATAAGACCAGTTAAAGCGTGTATTTGCATAAAATGGTACCTGTATAGGGAAGCACCAAATATGTTTCTTTTTTTCCTTTTTTGCTCTTTGGGTAAATTGACTTTGTAACTTTCTCTGTTATCACAGCTGTTTGCCACCTGCACAGTATAGTGCAAACGCTTCCTGTCAAACATTTGGCCCTGGCAGGAATCCAACCGTTTGTGTGAAAGCATCTCTGGTCTAGGATCAGTGTGGCGGTGTAAACATTTTTAGTGACTTTGTTCGCAGGAAGTAGTTAGAGCTAAACGCTAAAAGAATCAGGAGAGGTGGAAACAGAAGTAACCTCCCCTATAATTACTGTTTAACCCGCCTTCTCAAATTCCCAAATACAGCTGTCCAATATGAAGAGATATTTCAGATTTGACTTCATGATGTGTTGTGAGTTACTGCAGTGATGGACACGCAGCTCCTGTAATTGGAGATCTCTCAGCCAGCTGGTGCCTCGCCAAAAAAAGATAAACAGCGGCAAACAAGCCGAGCTACAAGCAACATCTGAGACACAGTAGCTCTCAAAAACACCTGTGTGGGTGTCACTCATTTCGACTGACAGCTCACTGCTCATTCAGTGTCCGTCTCGTCAGATAGCTGTGACCTGTTGGACAAAACCGGGCAGCAGGCAGCGGCGCCAATAACCTGCGCACGCATGTCTTTTAAATGGCACTTTGACACGAGATCAAGCCGCAGTTTGTCCTTTCAGACAAACAGAGGTTGTGGCTTTGGCTTTGATTGCAGTTTGGAAAGTCAACCGATACCGGGAGGTCTCCAATTACAGAATTCACGGCCTCGGCGACAGCAGTGTCCATTCGTTTCTTTATCCCCTTTATCATCCTTATTTACTGCAACCAGCGGCTACTTTTGCTGCCCGTGCATCATTTTTAAACGGTAATATAATATTGTAAAATAACAGTCTGCATTGCCTAACCATGCTGTACTCTCAGCATGCCCCAAAAAATATATGCGGGGCTTACTTTTGATGTAACAGCAGTGTTTCAAGTCTTGCCAGAGACCTATCAGTTTTACTTTTTTCTCCTTGTTTTCTCTCACTTTCTGCCATCATCTATAAAGCAAAAGCAATTACCATTGCCGCCTGGTGGTTGAGTTCCCCCACGAACCAGTAAAGTTGCAGTTTTATATTTCACATCCATGTCTGTCCAGACTCAAATTTAGCTATAATAGTCGATAATCCTTCAAATGTTGCTGCAAAGGAGCCGCACATTTCTAAAACATGGATGCTTTGCACACATCTTCAAAATAAAAGAGATAAAACATCGGTTTTCGAGATAAGTTTTACCAATTCAGCATCTGAACAACCCATTCTGGGTAAAACATGTTTTGAGGTCACAGAGACCTTTGTCGGCCAAAATCAAATTGTTTCATCATTGAGTCCGAGTGGATGTATATATAGTAAAACAAAAAAAATTTGAAAAATGCTTAGAAACTACAATATTTTTGTGACAAATATTTCTTTTAAAACTAGGGGGGGAAAAATATATTTCTATTTATCTAAAAAAAACATATTTAAAATATTATTTTTTTTAATCTCTTCTGAATGATTGCATTTCGTGGAACACTCCAGTTGCTCATTGTCTTTTGTTTCCTCGTATTTTTGAAAGAAATCGCACCAATTGGCTCCAGTTAAAATATTGAAATACTTGGGGAAAAAAAGGCGTCCGACCCAACCTTTTTGGGGTTGATGTATGAAACATCAGCAGTAGAGCTCAGAGGAAATGTAACGATTTGGATCAAACAGTCGGGCGCTTTAACAAAGCCATGGAGCGTATCCTCAAAATGGGACATATATTACGATTTTATTACTGAAAGTGCCGCTTCGCTGTGATGAAATGAAGCAGACATGATATAAGAGTTCTCGTTAAAAAAAATAGATAAATAAAAATGCTGCTCATTGTCCATGCTCCCTTATAGTCCTTGAGCTCCTCCAGTGTTCAGTAGTGTATTATCTGCTCGTCTCATTGTGCTCCCACCTCCGTGATGTGAGCCGCAGCATTCACTGATCAACAAATGGTGGAAAATCGGCCTCAACAGGCACATAATGTGGCATATAGGATGGTGGAGTGTTTGCACAATAAAGCTGCTCGCTCAAAGGACAAGCTGCACAAACACGGGCTAGTGCCATGTCAGTGCAAACTAGGCCGAGCGTGAACATCCACATCTGCTCGGGCTGTTCACACACACACACACACACACACACTGATATTAGCACAGCATACAATAAATAATGTGGTAATACAGAATACATGCAAACAGATAAATATGCACAACCCCAGCCTTCTCAAATCAATATTTCACTGTGGTTTTGGTCACCATGCAGCTTTATGCACCCCGCAGCAGTAACACGCACCGGTGCAGATTTTTTATGATGAAATTAAATCACTCATGCTGCGACAGTATAAAAACGTGAATGTATTGGCGGAGGTGTACGTTCAATGCACTGCAAGTGAATAAGGGCTTTAAAACATTAAATTTGTATGGTATAACTTATGAACTGTCATTATAGTCGAAATTAGGGATGCGCATACATACACACACTTTGTCTGTTACTTTATTTTCTCATATATATATATATATATATATATATATATATATATTTACTCTTTAAAGAAAAAAAGTATTTGTTTTTTCTTTAAAGAGTAACTAAATCCCCAAGTAACATTTTTTTAGTTGAAAAGCAATATATATGGGTATTTAGTAGTATTGTTAATTGATTCAGGTCTCGTGCTAAACATTTGAGTGCAAAGTATTGAAATTCTACGTCTTGTGTATGGATATGCATAGTTACTGTCCTCCAAAAGTTAGAAACCTGCTATTGCAATTGAATTTTGCTTTATGCTGATGGTAGCAAGAGGCTGCTTTCATCATCAACCAGGCCCTCTGTCGCCGCCCCATCATAACCCTCGCACCAACCACTTTGTGTGTGTGGCAGGGAGGGGCTGTGGATCAAGAGGTGGCACGAAAAGGTGGCTGCCATTATTGAAATGTATTTCATTTCTTTTTTTTTTTTTTTTTTTTTATGGGGGCACATTTTTATCTCAAACCAGATTTCGTCTTTCAGGTTGTTTCTCAGAGGATGGAATTTAAGAAAATTTAATAGTGCTTGGACATAATTGGCTTGATTTCTTTTGAAAACGTGGTAAGAAGGCAATGAGCAATGAAATAAAAATAAAAAATAAAAAGAGCCAGAATTAGCACTAAAAAAATAGTAAAAACTTACAAGAAAATACCAGAAAATTTGTAAACACAAAAGAAAATAAGATAACAATTTCACTACTTTTGTAACATAATTTTAAAATATGATTTTTTTCCCCAACCCCTGCCTAGAATACTCCCTAAAATCAGTACAGTGTAAAAACAGTAGAAGACAGAAAATAAAGCGTGTAAAATTATGTGCATATTGATTTAACCTTATGTTTATAATGCTTATTAATTAACATAAGCACTTGGGTCCATCATGTAAATATGCCAAATTTAGCATGCATGCTTATTCTTATCTACAGTCCTTATATATGGATGATATATCTAGTTATAATCACTCCTCAAGATATGCGTACGCTAATTAAAACGCCAAGGACACAGAATAATAATTGGAAGAAGGATGCAATAGTACACAAAATGAATATTAAATGGCATAAAAAAATCTCCATCTGTGAGTTTACAAGAGGTATTATTGATTTTGAAGTTGCAAGTGGGAGAAAAAAAAAAAAGCTTAATAATTGCGGCGGAAAAAGCTAACAACCTCATGAAAAATTAAACTATAAAATAATGCATAAATCATGTGAATGGTTGTGAAATTACTTCAAAATAGCAAAGAACAAAAGATCTACTGACAATATACAGTCATCACGGAGAAAAGAACTCAGTGTTTATGTGAAATGTAAGCCTTAAAAAAAGAACAATGGTTCTATTCCAGAATAAAAATAATGAACGCAGTCTTGATATGAAATAGAATATATAGACATATTTTTCTAGTGCTACCTTAAACACTGACGGCATCGCTGACTTGGCTTCACCAGTGTAAATCAGAGGTTTGCCAACACTATTAATATATAAATATACCCAAAACTGTGTTTTATAGTTCATTTATATACATTAAATCATCCTGACAAACAGCATGATAATAAAGTGGCTCATTGTTCTTCAAGTTATAATGCCAGTCTAACAAAAGCATTGGAAAAGCGTTATGCTTTTCTATAGAAATAACCTAAATCACATTTAGTTTCCATTATGGAGACCTGATACTGATAGATAATGTTTTATTTGCATCTCTACAACAAAGAGCTCTCTCTCTTTCTCTCTCTCTCTTAAGCCCTGCATGGCCTCTTGAAAGGCAATAAAAACCCGAAGCATTCACTGCTGCTTGTAAAATTGCTTTCTATGCAGCCAGAGGTAATTGCAGGAAACCTTGATGCACAGTCACTTGATGTCCATTTATACAGCTGGACTGAGAGATTGCTATGCAGAGAGAAACTGAAAAAGCAGACTTCACTTAATGTTAGTGCTAGACAACTTATTGGATACTGGATTCACAGAACAAAGCTGTTTCAGGTTGGAATATAACGTATAGTAAAGTAAAGTAAGTGCACAGACTAATACATGCACAATAGAAAGCCTCAAAATGTTAATAAAAGCAATATTTTCCCACTTTTTTCCCTTCTTAAACAGAGAAATACAACTGTACGGCTTTTAAATTCACCTTTCTCTCAGTCACCGAAGACTGAAGATGAGGTTTAATTGACTTGTTAACTCACCACAAAACACACATGATTTAACAAAAAACTCACCCAAACCATCTTGGATACTCTTGCTAGTAATCTAGTTAGTAAATCCACTGTTCCAACAATCACCAGCTCCAGTTTGGTCCAAATAAATCCTTAATACACCAAGTTAGATGTAAAAAAAAAACAACCCCAAAACATGCCCTTACTGGTTGCCAGCTGTTTACAGTCCTGTAACTTATCTCTTTACTACTAGGTGTCACTGTGTCTTTCAGCTCAGCTGCCTGTTCCACCAAAAATCGGAGACTGAGCTCTGGTGGTGCGTGCTGTGCACTACATACAATGAGTTTAATACAAACAGTAGCACCTGTAATAATGAGGGTATTTAAAAAAATATATCTACAGGATTTCTACATTTCCTGGTACACCCTAATACTGTAAGGCAATCAATATGTTTTAATCCCGTCTCGTCAAATACTGCAACTTTATCAGTGGACCTACACAGAAAAATGTGACCCCCATGAGTCAGTTTTGGATGTACAGCGAAAGCAAGTCAGCAAAAGTCCAAATTGGAAGCATCTTCATACTCATTATATTATGTCGTTGCCAACAGCGTCTCAACCTGACACTGTTTGGGCATATCGTACTGCTGCAACAGGTAGTGATACCGCAAAAGTTTCCATCTGGCTGTGCCTGGCGGCATATCATACTGCTGCAGAGGGTAGGTTTTAGTGTCAACATCTCACGCCCAAATCATTGACAAAGTGTCAGTATATGACGACTTTTGAATGAGATCGTCCTGGTCTGTGGCGTCATGGGTTTCCTTGGGTTTAAATAACTTAATTATGTTAAAAAATGTAATTTTGGTGGGAAAAGGGTATTAAAGAGCAGAGAGCAAATTTCTGTTTGTCCTAAAGACATCCTACAATCCTACAAATGTCCTTAAATCGCAAAAATGTCCTAAAATCCTATCATGCCCTACAATCCTAGATATGTCCTAAAATACTAGAAATCTTTTTCATGATTATCATATTACATTTTTATTGCTACCGTTTTCTGATATCTTGCAATACGCATTTTTTTCATGTTTCCTTCATATTGTTTTTTTATGTGATTGTGACACAGAGATGCATACATAAAGAGGAAATACATATGTATTCTATTTTTCTTCTTTCTAGTGAAATGGACATTATTGTTATATTTGGAACTGATCAGTGCAGTTATCCAACTGTGTTAACTGTGGCAAAAAGAGGCAAACAAGTGTTTTCTTCCCGAGATTATTTGCATTTTTCTAACAACAAAACCATGACAAATAACAGAAGAACAGATATTCACAAGTTGGTTCGCAGATTTGATTTTCCCCAGCACTGCAGGCAGACTTGTGGCTGAGTGTAGCACAGATCTGGGCTGTAGGCTACACCAAATAAAGTGGAAGTGCTGACTTTACACCCTACAAATTACATAATCACTTGATGTGTTTGGCATCGGGATGCAAGTAAATAAAACTGAACTGCAGTGGCTCGGAAAATACAGTCTCTGAGCCATTTTCTCTCTCTGTTTACCTCATTTCATCTTGGCCCTATAAAGTGTCGCAAAGAGTATTTTAATTTAAGGAACAGCTTGCTGCGACGCTGCACAAAAAAGCTGAAAAATGTCTTTGGGTTGGGGAGCTCGGTATAAATCACGGCTGCTGCTGAAAAATGAAGCTGTTGGTAGTGAGCGTGGTAGGGCAGGAGAAGGGTTTTACACTGCGCTGGGTTTTACATTTATGTTAAGCAGTAAAACAGAACTAATGTGGGAGATGCCAACAATTATAAGGCGGTGGTTGTATTGTTGCCTCCCTCGTAAAAGACCCCCGAGGAAACATCTTCACTGTACAGCTGCATGCCACCTCCCCAGTCAGTCTGCAGCTACTGCAGTGGCTGATGGAGCCAGCTTTTCTGCCTTAAAGGTATACTACACATTACTGTCAGTTACTGTTAACACCGTAGATAAAGAAACTTGAATGCATCATTGGCCGACGGATTGCATACGGCCCTTTGGTCAGATCTGTCCAGTTGGCCCCCCAACCATTTTCTAATTCAAGTAAAAATAAAGTGATTCATACAGGTCCGAAAGTGCATAAAATAGCATCAAAGTAGAGCTTGATTATGAAAAAAAAAGTGCCAGTAGAGGATCCCTTGCAATCCTCAACAGAGGTCCTAGCTAAGACCCTAATGTTCTAAAATTTTAGAAACATTCTGAATTCCTAAAACGCCCTAAAATCCCAGAAAAGTCCTCAAATCCCAGAAACTTCTGAAAATATTAGAAACATCCTTAAATCCTGTGTATGTCCTAAAATACCCATATTCCAGAAGTGTCCTAACTTCCTCAAATGTTCAGAAATCCCAGAAATGTCTGATTATCCTAGAAATGTCCTAAAAATTCTAGAACTATACTTAAATCCAAGAAATTTCCCCAAATCCCTAGAACCGTCCGAAAACCCAAGACTTGTCCTTAAATTCTAGAAATGTCATGAAATCTTATAAACTTTCTCAGGTCCTGTAACGCCCTAAAATCCTCGGCATGTCTTTAAATTCCTAGAATGTTCTAAAACCTCAGAAATGTCCTAAAATCCTAGATGTGTCTCATGTCCTACATATGTTCTTAAAATTCCAGTCCTAAAATCCTAAACATGTCTAAGACATGTCCTAAAATCCTCAACACATCCTAATTTCCTTGGAATGTACTAAAATCCCAGAAATGTCCTAAAATCCTAGACATGTCCTAAAATCCAACACACGTCCTAAAATCATAGAAACTTCCTAAAATCCCAGAAATGTCCTAAAAATCCAGAGATGTCCTACAATCCTAGAAATTTCCTAAGATCCCAGAAACATCCTAAAATCTTAGAAACATTGACATTGGTTGATAACATGGCAAGATGAAGCCTGTCACGTCTGCATGATACGCCGATGGATGGCGGCAGGTTGACACGCCGCCCATTACCACATCATGTAAAGAGCACAATGGTCCCTATAGGACTTTCCCGCAACAGTCTGGTGTTTGCTTCCCGTCTGAATGTGATGTATTTTTTATACACTTTATCAGCTGCCTCTTTTACCTAAACCATCAGTACCCTTGATGCCTGATCCACGTGCTTTTGTCGAGGTCCTGATGTTGGTTGCATGTGCTTTTGTTGTCTAAATATAACCGCATGCAGCATCATCCCACCATATGCTTGCGTTGACATCACGGTAACGACATCCCAAAACGTCAAGAAGGATACCGAGGGTGCAACATGCGACAATTTAGGATGCGAGCATGTCGAACCAGCACATCCATAAACATCCTGAAAATATTAAAATCCAGGCGGAGGGCAGAGTCTCTTTAGATAAATACACCACAAACGCTTCTGTTGGGTCACAGACATGATTGAGAGGGGTTATTTTGAGTCTATACATAGTTTCTTTTAGGGGAAAAAAAACATCACACACACACACACACACCAAAAACAGCCTCTCTTTCTCCACTTCCAGACTTCATTTATATCCTCATGGCCTCTTTCTCTCTTTATGCACACAAATGAAAAGAGCTCTTGGGCATTTTCAGCTGCAGACAGCCAGCACCTTGTGCGCTCAGCCAATGGATTCAGCGGGACAATACAGTCATTTGAGCATGCTCGGTGCGGGCACGAGTGGATTTTCCCTTTCAACTTCAAATCAGATGACAAAGAATAGGCATCGCTTAATCTGTCAACCCACTTGAGGTGCAGTAAAACTATAAATCCCTCCCTGATCCTCGGCTGGCAGGATATTTTGACATTACACCGGATTTCTGAAAAGGCCAACTCGGGGGATATAAAGATGATGGGCAGCGAGGGGAGCTCGAACTGGGATAGACATGTCATTTCCCGCTGAGCTCGACCTGTAGAGATGCATTATTATTGCTCTTTTCTCCGTGGCTTTCTCAAACTTTAATATCTCTGTTTGCAAAATTTAGAAATAATGAGATAGAAAAATAACACTGCAGTTTATTGTCTACATCTACAAACAGTCCAAGGCTTTTATATACATACTTTGCAAAAATAATACACTTGATGTGTTCAAAGACTGTCTAAAAATTCAAAATCCAGTGATATTTTTGATATGTTAATTAATTAATTAATTTTTTTTGGTGCAATTCTGGCCTATTTGTATTTTAGTTAGACTGGATAATTTTAACGTTTTTTTTAATTTATATAACATGATTTTTTTTTTATCATTTTAAATAATCCCATCTTTGCACCTCTTCTTTACTTTTTTAATGGTGATTTTTATTTTGAATTTTTAAAATTATTTAGTAATTCATTTTACCTTTTAATATTTTATCTCTACCCTTTTATTTTAAATCTGTTCCCCTTTATTATGTTTTATATTTTATTGCTCTATAAAGCACCTCGAATTGCCCTGTTGTGTGAAATGTGATGTAAAAATTAAGCTGCCTTTCCCTGGGTGGTTCCAAATTTTAACAAATAAATAAATTAGAAAAGAAATCACCAAAGACACCCCCTTTTTTAATCCTCCAAAAAAAAAAATTGAAGAATAACTAAAAAATCACCAAAAAAAAAAGTCTTTTAAGATTAGTGGCAAAATAAATAGAAAACCATGAATATAAAATATAAGTCCCTTCCTAGATCTTGAAGAATAATTTGTCCTTCATAACAATAAAAAAAAGCCCCAGTCTAATAATTATCTGTCCATACTTGTACTTGACTAAATGTCCAGTTTTAACAAAAATACAGACTCATTTTCCAAATCTTGTCAATAAATGTTTAATGATAGCAGTTGTAAATTATTTCATGTGTGTAAATGAGATGCCAGAGTGCATAAAAAGCACCAAAATAGAGCTTGTTTATCAAAAAAGAAGGACCGTGTACCAAGCTCGGGATGTGCGGCGAGCCTCGTGTTTTCAGTTTTGTAAACACTTCATAACTCCACTTTGGGTAATTTTCAAGTGGAGTTTGAAGTCACAGTGGTGCGTTTTCCTACAGGTTTACCTCAGCTCCACACACACACACACACACACTCACACACACGCATCCACTGACTCCCATTACTTTCAAAAAGCCATTAAAAATAGCTTAGAGACATAGTACTGCCTGGACTAATGTAGTGCGTCATGTTTCACAATGCCTGCGCTGATGAAAACCTTTCAAAACCCTGTTGGGGAAATGGATAAAGTCATAGCCAGCGTGCTGAACAGCAGTATATCTGGAAGGTTTGTGCCATTTCGGAAACACTTTTTGATGTTTTCATCAGACAAAGAGCAATAAACGAGAGACGAGCAAATTTTAATGGGATTACAAAAACAATACGTTTAATTAATTTACTGCAATTTGCCTAAAGAAATGTGTCGGGGCAAAACTTAGCAAAATAAACAAATTGCACATTATTTATTACGTTAAGTTATGGCCAGAAAAGTGTTTTTGCAGAACAATATCATGTTATATGTTACCTTTACCATATTGTATTAAGAAAAAAAAATCATAATTTTTTTTATTAGACGTTTGTGTGAAATTTTGTTGTTGCCAAATACATCTTATGTGTCCAAATTCTTATCAGTTTATACTTGGGTCCAAGAGGGTGTTTGTGCCAAAAAAAATTAAGAAATTTCCGCGAGGCTTTCTTGAGATATTGTGTTCACAAGAATAAAAAGGATTTGTGGCCACAGTTGCATTGACCTTTGACCGCCAAAATCTAATCAGTTCATCACTCAGTCTACCTGGATGTTTGTGCCAAACTAAACAATTGACTCAAGGTGTTCTTGAGATATTGTGGTCACAAAAATGAGGTGGAAACAAGATCATATTGACCTTTGATCTTTGACCAACAAAATCTAATCAGTTTATTATTGAGCCCAAGTGGTAATTTGTGCCACATTTGAAGAAATTCCCTCAAGGTTTTCTTGAGATATTGTTTCACAAGAATGAGACAGAGTCAAGGTCAAAGGGACCTTGATCTAATTAGTTCATCGTTGAATCCAAGTGAATGTTGCACCAAATTTGAAAGATTTCCCGTAAAGCAAGTCATCTTTGAGTCCAAGTGAACATTTGTGCCAAGGATGTAACTGTCCAAGTAGACGTTTGTGCCAAATTTTAAGAAATCCTGTCAAAACATTCTTGAGATATTATGCCCACCAGAATAAGATGGATACAAGATCCCAGTGCACCTGACTTTTTACTACCAAAATCTAAACAATTTATCTTGGAGCCCAAGTGAACATTTGTGCCAAATCTTATGATATTCCCTAAAAGCATTCTTAAACTTAACTTAATCTCATTCACGAGAATAAGATAGATGCAAGATCACAGTGAACCTTGACCTCTGACCACCAAAATCAGCATACGTCATCTTTGAGTCCAAGTAAACGTTTGTGCCAAATTTTAGAAACTCCCTAAAAGTGGCTGTTGCCAACCCGGAGACATAAAAATGCACAGAAAACAGGCACAAAAACAATTTGCATTATACATGCACAACTTCTGTCCACTGATTTATTGTGCTTAGTCTCTACTGGAGTATAATAACTTTTTTTGTTTGTTTGTTTGTTTGGAGATACTGAATCATTTGAGAAAAGCCCCCAAATGTGCGCCGACACAGGATTGTGAGATTATCCCTCTCCTGCACTTTTTAATCTACCATGCACCCAAGAGCTCAGACTAAATTTAGCACGGAGCTGTCAAAGATCTCAGCCAGACACACACGGTTAATGTGCTCCACTCTTCCAAGAGGACGTCCACACACACCGTCCCAGCCGCTTCCTAAAACAGCCTGGCTAGCCTCCCCCCCCCCCCGACCTCCAGCCACTCCAGGTTGTGTTTAACACACTGTGCTTTTTACGGAGCACACACTGAGTCTTGTACATGGCGACTGCTGCAGGAACTGGGTGCGTAAAGTGCTTCGTGCACCTACTCCAAGTCAATTGCTCACTCAGACAGGGGGAGTGCAGAAAACAAGCCATTATGGAGGAGCCTTCAGCCTGATAGCAATACAGAACCATTCTCTGCTTCTTTTTATTTAAATCACATCACTCTTGCTTAACGGCGCTCTTATCAGTCATAGTACAAAGCCGCGCAGACTGACAGGGCTCTCAGCACTCTGACAAGCCGCCGAGTTTCCTCCGCACAAGTGTTCACTGATTAGACCACGGTCAAAATCAAGCGATATTTCAACAGTTTAGGTAATTAGCGTACAAGGACGCAAGTTTAATTTCCCTATTTTGTTAATCACAAGAGGTTATGACCCATTTCGCAATTTAAAAGGAAAGAAAAACACTTATAAAAAGCACGCATGTCCTTGACTAAACCGTACATTTTCTAAGCTTTTGAGAAGAAAGCAGTTTTGTCCAATAAAGTCTGCTGAAAATAGCAAATCAGAAGAGCTTTTTTTTTTTTTTTTTTTTATTTATATATTTTTTTGCTTTCTCTTGCTTTTTATTATTAACAGGAAGAATGACAGCTGTTTGGGGAAATGTCAGAAATATTCCCTTTTCTCTCAGAGTCTAAAGTCTGAGTGTGTGATTGACAGCTGGTAGGCTGATAAAATAAAAAGCAAAAATAAACAAGTTCTTCATATATGCAGATGGAAACAGCATTGTGATGAGTTCATGAAAAAACAGGGGGCATAACTATTAACCAAAAAACTAAAATTACAACAGAGGAGCAAAAATATTAAATGTAGAAAATGTGCCAGTTTCCAATCAAAACGCAATTTAAAAAAGAAAAATCGAATTACTCTCAAGCACCCACTGCCTATTATCAGTTCCATAATCATGCTTTTTTTTTTTTCAACAAATAACCACAATGGGTTTATTTTTGATAGTCACAAGTGTTAAAAAGGTACAAATCTGATTATTTCAATGCCTGAACATTGTTGTGCAAAAACAAAACTGGAAAGATTGCAACAATTTTTTATAACTCTATATGCAAGAGGTCACTGTTCAATCTGAAACTGTTCAAAAATGTTTATTTCATCACCTAAGCATGACTATGCAAAAGCAAAACTGTCCATAGGAACGGTCTGTCACACCAAGTAATATAGTCCTCAAACATGTACTTCCGAATTAACACAAACAACACACGACACTGATGTTTTGTTCTTTTTGAGCTGCAAAAAGTAACCAAACTCCGTCTTTCAAACGCCTCACGCCAACGTCGTCTTGACCAAAGAATAACAGTTAGTTTAAAGTATGGAGAACAAAACCCAAAGTTTGCAACGTCCACAAACTTAAAATTATTATTAAATTATATTTTAAATGTTAGACATTTTAAAATATCGCCGACCCTATTTTCATTCCAACCAAAATCTAACATCTGCGCGATTCTGTGGGATTGTTGCATCCATTGATTACACAAAATCGGCTCATGTAATCACAATTAGGCAGTCATAATCACGCAGGGCACTATTTGCAAGATCTTGATAAAGAATCAAGTAAAATATTTTAGCTATGACACCAGATTTTACCGAGATTTGACAAAAACGCAGGAGATCGAGGTTCCTGTTGGCCAAACCATAGAACCATAAAGTCCCTTGATCGATTCTGGCTATTTGTTTGTCTAGTTAAGAAAAAAAAATGCCTAAAGTAAAAGACCAAGTCATTTCCATTTATATAGAAATTTGGACAAGGGTATTCCCCCCAAAAAAATTCCAATTATCAAATGACCTTACAATGAATCTGGGGCAGTCCAGTTCGGCTTTGTTCGAAGTACTTCACCTTCAAGGACTACACTACTTATTTTGAGTGGAAAATGATTGAGACTTTCAGTAAAATACTGCAAACATTTACATGAAGAACTACAACAAAGACATACAAGAAGCGGTAAAAGACAGAAGAAGGACAAGAGACACAATCAGTTGACCTACCGTCCTCTGTGGGGACATAGATGTTCAGGTAAAGGCAGTCCTCGCTCTGCTCCTGCACGTAGGTTACCACTGTATCCAAGTTGGCGGTGAACCACACAGGGAGCATATCATTGAGCAAAAAGCGGTCCTCTAAGAACTGAGGACAAACCGGAGCAAATTGGGTAGCATTCCTGATGCCCGGCCAGGACATGGGCGGCTCCGGTGGCTGGAACCTCCGCTCCCCCGTTGGGGCTAGCGCATACGGGATCCCCAAATATTGTTCCACCGGTCCCAGGATCTCATTGGGTAATGTAACCTTCACTCCACGCAATTTCCCATAATTGGTGGTGACCACCGGGTGCTGCTGGGTCTGAACGGCAGCCACGCAGATGGACGCCAGCCCCATCCACAGCAGAAGGTTGACCTTGGCTGCAGAGCAACACATCCACGAAGGGCCTCCCGGCGCTGACATACTCCTGCTGTGCTGAGCCTGGGCCTGGCAGGTCGTGGTTATGATCCGCCCTCGCCCCCCCTGCCCCTCCACCGAGATGCTTCCCGCTCCTCTTCAGACCGTGAGCTGAGCGAAGGAGCCCCAGCCAAACAAAGCAGCTTTCTCAGAGCTCCCCATCCTGAGAGCCGGCATGGAGGTAGACGGCTTCTGTACGACTCCCCTGTCCCGAACAGGAGAACGCCTCGGATGCTCGTTGGTTACCTTGGCTCCAGCTTGATGGGATAGCCTGCAAGACAAAGACAAAATGATTATGCATCATCACTAATTATGCAAATCCACTTGTCTTTATACAGAAGCAGGTGAGCCATTGTACTCTAACGCCAGACAATGTCACAGACAGTGTTACTTCCATAATGAGACAATTGGCCCCTAGGCACGGATATACAAAGGGCCCCTTTACCTCTCCTTCGTAGAAGCAAGACATAAATACTCTTTGGGTATTTTGTGCATCCTTGCCATGATTTTGTGTCTCCTTGTGGTTGTTTTGTGTCTTTTTGTAGTCGATTGGGTCTCTTTTAGGTGATTTGTCTTGTCCTTTGTCATTTTATGTCTCAATGTCCTCACTTTGTGTCTGCTCGTGTTTTTTTTTTTTGTGTCTTCTTGTAGTGGATTTGGTCTCTTTTAGATAGTTTGTGTTGTCTTTTGTCATTATGCGTCTCAATGTCTTCACTTTGTGTCTGCTTGTGGTTGATTTGTGTCATTTTGTAATTGATTGGGGTTTTTTTAGGTAATTTGTGTTGTCCTTTATCATTTTATGTCTCAATGTCTTCGCTTGGTGTCTCTTGTGATTGTTTTGTGTCTTTTTATAGTCGATTGGGTCTCTTTTAGGTGATTTGTCTTGTCCTTTGTCGTTTTATGTCTCATTGTCTTCACTTTGTGTCTGCTCGTGTTTTTTTTGTGTCTTTTTGTAGTCGACTGGGTTTCTTTTAGATAATTTGTGTTGTCCTTTGTTGTTTTATATCTCAGCGTCTTCGTTTTGTTTCTCCTTGTGATTGTTTTGTGTCTTTTTTTAGTCATTTGGATCGCTTTTTAGGTAGTTTGTGATGTCCTTTGTCATTTTATTTCTCAATTTCTCAGTTTTGAAATTTATTCACTTACTTATTTTCGCATCAGCGTTTTTTTTTGGGTTTTTTTGGGCTTCTGACCTCTCCAGTACAGTGTTCAAACTTTTGAAATTCTTATTGCCTGTCTTTATACACGTGTCAATAGACTTAAAAAAAAACCAAAAACCTAAGGCCAGTAATGTTTTATTCAGAATTTGAGCCACTCAGAATGTGATCATGTGCATAATTTAAATACTCAATCTCTTCTCAAGAGTTGACAATGAATTAATTTTTTGGGGGCGAGTTTTTGAAGCAATCATTCAAAAACCAGTGGAGTGTTTTGAGATCAGCTGGAATAAATTGCAGTCAGTTAATTGTCTTCTGTCTTCAGTGAGGGGATTTTGGAAATCCCCCTAATTTAGAAATCTGCTCTGCGGGCTTGGAGGGGTCTCATGGTCTCATGGTCAAAACTAGATTCAATTTCCTGATTGAGCTCTCGCTTCATTCCACCGCCCCTAGGTCCTGAGATATTTCTCAAATGTATATATTTTTGTATTGGAAGTGGTTTGGATGGATAAAGTCTCACACCTGACAATTCCAGTTCAAAACTGTTGATTAATTACCCTTTCACTCAGATCTCACAGCATGCCACTCAAAGTCAGGCCAAATCAATTATGAATTATCACGCTGCCCAGCACTGACTCCGTTCTGATATCGAATATAAATGACATGAATGCACGAGTGGAATTGTGCTAATAGAGTCAAAGTACATGCCAATCTTCGCAAGCAAGACTTTTAAACTAAACACTTTTCCAGCATGGATTAGTGGAAGAGAACAGAAAGGATTCAAGCTGTTACTGACTGCGGCTGCAAGGATCTGTCATGTAGGCCTGTCTGCCCTGAAACACAGCGGCTCAGACAAGAAGAAAATGGCTGTGCACTCGAAAATCCGCCTCAACACAGCAGCATGTGCTGTAATAGGGTGGTAACATGAGCTGGAGCACCCAAAAAGCACAACAATTTTTATTATGTGTCAGGCTGTAGTTGGAAAAAGCCATCAGAGGGTGAGTGGGAGGGTAGCGATCATCATATGCATGAATGTCGATACAACACGTTTTTTGTTCCTAGTCATAACATGTTGCCACTTTGCAGTGGAGTTCCATTTCTACATATTACACGCCAGGTATCCTTATGCGTACGCTATTGACGTTCCAAAAGCTGCGACCATGATGTCAACACAAGCACATGGTGGGATTACATTGTATTATGTTTAGGCAACAAAGCACAGATGGTTAGGTTTAGGGAAAAAAGGCACATGGTAAGGCGTAGAAAACAAACATAACAATCGGAGAAAAAGCGAACATCGGACTCCTGCATCCTATAGGGACCTCCGTGCTTCTGATATTACATCGTTACCAGCCGTGTTTTAACCTGATACCAGCCTGCTACGTATCATATGGACGCAACAGGCCATGTTCTCAACTGACCATCCTTGTTGCCGTATCATGCTGCCACAGTGGTAAAAAGCCAAAAAGCGGCTGTATTTGACAACTTTGGAATAAGGCAGACAGTATGGATATCTTCTTTGTTTTTTTTAATCTTTACGCAGCAGTGTACGCTTATAAAGTTATGTCATCCAACATTAATTTTGGACAGTTCTGCACACCCAGATTACATTCCTTGACATTTTTTAACCCTTAATCAGACTTTGAAAGTTAAGTTATAATGTTTTCATGCTTCCTTCCTGCCTCCTTTACATGTAAGGTGGTGGTGAAGACTTCAAAAAAAAAAAAGAAAGTCCTCATTTAGTTTGAATATTGTGCACATGGATGTACATAAAGGTCAGGATGTGGTAAACATTTCTGACGATGGTTTCGCAATGGTTTCTAAAATAAAAAGGCCAAAAGACGTAGTAATGTGCCAGCACAAAGGCAAAGAAGAAACAATATGTTTATTTGTCCGCAGCAATATACACTGTGAAAAACTAAATATAACTGGTCTTCTGTACACAGCAAAGCACCTTTAAGCTGACAAAAAACCCAACTTATTAACGTTACTGAACAGCCCTTTAAGGAAATTACTCAAACTTAGCAAAGGTTATCTAGATTTAATTTATTTATCCATTTATTTATGTAGCTTGTAAATTGGATAAAGCAACCCTTTAAACCAAAACAGTTTTCCATTCTACCTTCAGGCTCATCCCTAAGTTAGCAGCTGTGTTTCCATGGTAATAATCGATAATGACATCTGCTGACAAGTGGCAAAAACTGGGGGTAAAATGTCTCCTCATTTCAGCTTTGCTAACACGTTGTGGAGACGGCAATGAGAGGAACAAAGTGTTTCCCGAGGCTGCAGTAAACAAGCCCTTAGAAATATTATCGGGAGGAAAAATACTTCCTTAAATGTCTCTTACTGCTGCTCTCCTCTCTGAATTTTTCAGAAAAATGTCCTTGTAGTGCTCTTTCAGAACTACTCAGAGGCCGAGCAGCCTGCTGCTTCTTTCAGTTTGAAAAGAGAATACCCAGAATACACTGCAAAGCTGAAATAGTTAAGAATGCAATGAATAGACTATTGAATTGAGTTCCACCAAAAAACTGCAGAGGGGAAACTCATGGTTATCACCACGGACACATAGATGAGAACATAATACCCATAATATGCTACTTTTGATATTTGGCTGGTTGCACCTGTGACTACAGACGGCTCAAGTGTCACTGTGATGCTACAGGGTTTCAGTGTCAGGTCATCGTATATAAATCTATTTTTCAGCTGATGTTTCTGTGGTGGTTTACACTTCAGACAAAAACACTTTCAGATCAGGTTTCTTCAACCGGGAAATGATAGTTGAGAGAGAGACACAGTCACTATTGTATTGTCACTTTATGTATTGTTGTTATGATGACGGTGGCGCATGTAGATTCGGCAGATAGTGGCTCATCAAATTCTTGCTACTCTTTGCAATATACTTTTTTTCATTTTTCAACTCCATGGCTCCTTCTGCTGAAGCAAGACTTTTCAAAGATACAGAAGCACTTATCAACATCAGGAGAAGTTGTGTAGGGTTTGGACTGAATGCAGCAGACCGCAAGAGGTTCCTCACTAATGGCATATACCAAGCGCACGGTCAGATCAGAGGGGAGAAATGAAACCGAAATCACAGGATGAAGAGAGGGAGGAGAGCTGGCATCAGGGCGAGGCTGACCCCATTTGGGCCGAGAGCTTCTCCCTTACCAAGCCTTCTGGCTAATGTCCTGTCACAGGAAAATAAAGCGCATAAGATGTGATTAAGGCTCACTCAGCTCTGGATAGGCTGATCTTGTTCAGAGCCCACAGGACACAAGAATACAAATTCAAAAAATGTCCAAGCAACTGGATGGAATTTTCACAGTCGCTGACGATTTTAACCAACTCATCCTTCAAAACCAAAGATGTAGAAGGACCAAGGACAAATATTTTCAATATCTACATTGTACTTTGTACTTTATGCCAACTCTTAAGTATTCTATGTCTTTTAGGTTCAGTATCATAGGCGACTGGAATTGCTTGAGTTTCTTGAAGATGTTTCACCTCTGTGGCTTCTTCAGTTCTAACCCTAAAGGTGAGGATACACTACATTACTTTCAGAATCCTAAAAGATTCTGAAAAGACAGGGAGTGTACACTAACCGACTGACCTCCGTTTTATTTATCACATCTTGTGAATCCTATAGAAAATCCTGTCCAAAGTCGCGTAGTGAATCACCAGCTTTGCAGAGTCGTTGAGGTTACATGTCAGCTCTGAGTTTCAGATTCCATGGTTCCTTTCAGTTTGACGGCGATAATTTGTTTCCAACCATCTGTCTTCTCTGACCAAGATGTGCATGTTGTATCCTCGAAGGAATGTCCACTCTGCTTCAGATGTAATTGGACAGCTGAGTCTTGACCTGAGGAGGCTCTGCTGTGCTGTGCCATTCGCTGTGACCTCAACCACTCTATGAGGGTTCACAACCACACGGGACTAAAACCTTTGACTCCCAACCAATCTGTTAGAACAGAAGAAAATGCTCAGAGAAGAGGGGAAATGTCTTCAAGAAACTCAAGCAAGTCCGGTTGCTTACGTTATACCACTCAGAATTACCATGACCTAGACAACTCTACATCTGCATATTTTATGCCTTACATCCTCTCTCTTTTTTAATATACTGTATATTCAAAAAGCACTGAGAGCCTAAGATCTAAGATTTTCATTGCCAATGTCAGCTTCTCTGAAATGGAATATTTCAAAAAAATATTGTAAAGATGGCATTAACTTTTAACTTGAAATTAACAAACTTGAAGGACAAATATGCCTACATTGTGTGGGAGAAGCTGTTCATTGACAACCGAGATTAAAAGATAAAGTTTTGACTGACCTTTAGCAGTGAGCAAAACAGAGCACACACTTTCTCTGCAAAAGCCAAGGTCCTTGCAGCCTTAAGCTTTGGGAAAAATATTGTTCTGAATCATTCAAACAATCTCTCTTACAGCCCCTCGGATCTACAAATCTATACATTTCAAAACCTTTCAATGTGACAGCACGGAAAAATAATATTAGTTTAGGCTTTTGACATATTTAATATTGGTAATGGCAGGGCCATAACATCTAAGAAATATGTCCACATTGAGCATTACCATAGTGGAACTCAGAACTAAAGAAAACAGGGTGTGAGTCCACCAAATTAATGGAGTGGCAGAGTCTGGGACAGAGTTGTTCATGTATTGATTAAACTGACTGTGAAGTCATATCACAGAGTGGAATTATTGCATGGACATGCAGGCACATTTTTACTACTGTATGTGGAGTCTTCAACAGGGCCATAACTAGTGTTTAAGAACTACCATACTCTGTTTTAATATTATTCTATTTGTTTCGGCAGATAGCACTTCAATTAGAATAATTAAATCATTTTTAATAATGGTACGGATTTAGTGGTAGCTTGATTAAGCTTTTTTCTTTCTCCTTTTTTCTTTTAAGAGTAACTAAATCCCCAAATCACATTTTTTTTAGTTGAAAAGCAATATATATGGGCATTTAGTGGTGTTGTTAATTGATTCAGGTCCAGTGCTCAACATTTGAGTGCAAAGTATTGAAATTCTACATCTTGTGTATGAATATGCATGGTTAGAAACCTGCTATTGCAATTGAATTTTGCTTTACGCTGATAGTAGCAAGAGGCTGCTTTCATCACCAACCAGACCCTCTGTCGCCGCCCCATCGCAACCCTCGCACCAAACACTTTGTGTGTGTGGCAGGGAGGGGCTGTGGATCAAGAGGTGGCACGAAAAGGCGGCTGCCATTATTGAAACGTGTTTCACGCTCTCAAGCCCAGAGTTTTAATTACTCTTTAAGGCCCCTATCATTTCAGTTCATAACATGCTTTAGTGGTGTATACAGCATTAACGGACACACTTGCAGTTAATTTAATTACCATACACTAATTGCATGATGGACCTGGAGCTTTAGATCCCTGGAGGGTCTGGGGCAGTTGCCCATTTTGACCAGTTGGTAATCCAGCCACCCTGCCAGGAATATTATAATGGGGCAGAAATGCTGAGTTATTTGTGTATTCATTTATTTTATTGGCCTAATCACATTTAAATTCTTACATTTTGGATTCTATAAATACTGGAATTAGTCACTAAAACACTTAGAACAACATAAACCTGGAGCCGAGAGACACACAGAGCCAGACAGACTAAAATAATACTGGTTTAGATCTTTTTTTATGGGAAATTGAGAACAATGCCATACTTATCCTTACATAGTACAATTCAAGTATTGCAAAAGTACAGGAAACTTACATTAGCGGTGTTTAGTGTTATTACGGCCACAGGTTAGTGAAGGCAGGAGCCCAAGAATAGAACATAATAAATCTTCACAGTTACCCGCCAGCTTCTCCTCTAAACGCTGATTCCATTATACACATTTGCATATTAATGAGGAAAACTGATTTTCTTTCAAACCACTTCACCTAAATGCTTTGAGCCACAAGTTTAACCCTTTAAAACCTGGAATGACATCACGTCTTGTGCTGCTTTCAGACGCCTTTCACAAGTATTTAAACCTTTGAACCAGAAGCAAATTGGTGTTATTTCTTTTAAAAAACGTGGGAAAAAGGCAATGAGCAACTAAGTTATAAATATTTGACAAACTGCAATAAATTAGTAGATTTTGAAAATTGTTTCTAAAAAGCTAGGGGAAATTGCTGGGGAAAATCAATATTCATAATGATCAAAATTGCATATTTGAAATGTTATATGTTACAAAATTACAAAGCACTTTACCAAAGGTAATTTCTTCTTCTTTTTTTCAACTTTCTTTTATGCTTTTGTGTTTTTGAACAGATTTTCAGGTCATTTTCTTATAACTTTTATTCTAATTTTTATTCTAAAGCATTTTTTTCCAAATCATTTCCTTTTTTTAAACTAACTTTTAGATATTTGTCTTGTAAATTTTTACTAATTTATTATAATTCTTTGGGTCATATTTTTATTATGTTTTTTTTTTTAGCTCATTGCCTTATTGCAATTATTTGAAATAAATCAAACACACTTGCTCAGGGTTCAAAGAGATAAAAATCCCAAAATGTTAACAAATAAATACACTTTGTGCTTATTGATTCGCTCCAGTAATTTACAATGCATTGTATGGAAACAAACTCTTTTCCAATTATGCTAATATCACTGCATATAGATATCCTGGCAACAGGAGACAAATTGCCTTGAGCCCATCATTTTGTTTAGTGTTTGAGTACAATCACGGGCTGTTCATCACTGGCTGTTTGCCTACAAGAGTGGTTACATAATGATGAAACTGAAGAGCGGCTCTGAAGAATATCGGCGGCCGTTTGTAGTCACCTCACACAGCAGCATCTGGCAGTAAAGGGGTTAAATGCGGCGACACTTTGCACAGGTGAAACTGATGCTCATTGTTCACCTGCGGTTATATGCTTGTAAATGTTTCCGTGATAGATTGACACAGTGTGCGGTATTTGCAATAATGTGCTGTTTTATGATAAACTGTCCTTCAGACAGCTCGGGCTGAATGCAGGGCGTGCTCCGCCGCTCTCCTTGGCAGCAGCACACAGGAGATTGCGAACATTGTTCTCACTCTTAATGATTATAGGAGATATGTCTTATGAATACCAATGACGGGGGCTTGCTGTCATTTGCATTTCAATCATTATAAAATGATCCAGGCACCCCCCGTTCTCCTAACTATGAAATGTCACAGACACACAGCAGCTGATAATTGTTAAATTTACATAAACAGTACATTGTGCATATATACATATTCTGTTTGTGCTTCTAAAGCATCAGTTGCACCACAACACTTTGCATCACTTCTTTGCAGATGTGTATTATAATTGGAGGCTAACACTAATGCACTCCTGCGATAAGATAAATCTGCTGCTTTGCTGTATAAGATGCATACATGTTGTGCATGATTTTTTTTCATGATGTACAAAAACAAAAAAAAAAAGATTATTGCATGTTTGCAATTTAAAAATGTGCCGACCATCTATTATTATCATGCTCTTTTTTTTCCGACTTCACGTCTCTATTATTGCCTTCTCGATCCTCTCTTTCCAGCCTGAATTTGACCACTTTTTGTCATCGTACTTTAGGTCAAGGAAAATCTGCTGCTTTTGTTTCCAGCTGAATACCCATTTTTGGGGTATTTTTCTAGGTCAGAAAGCTCTGCATTGTTCAATATGAGTTGAAAGCAGAACGGAGCTGCTTAAATGCTGGTAGGAAAGGGGTAAAAGGGGACACAATGTGGGGAAGTTTGAACTTGCAGATGTCCTCTGATGTGCAGGACAAACAATCGACAAAGCCGGTGGACTCAGGGGACATATGTGCCAATGCAACCTCATCAGTGCACCCATGTTAAATTTTCAAAAAAGGCCCAAAAGTGCCCTTTAAAAAGTCCCTTTGGAAGCTAAAACATGACAATGTGCCTCATAAGGTGGCCTTAAAATAAAAAAAAAAAGACGCAATGCAGTTCCATATAGGCTGTTATAAATGCTAGAAAACTGGAGCCCTAAAAGAACTTTGAGCAAATCAAAACTACAATGAGTGCATTCAGTCAAAAAATTCATCCAAATATCACAACAAAACTTGAACAAGCTACCCTGAATTAATGAAGGAATAAATGCTGCATGGAAACACATCACTTAACCCATTAAAACCCCAACTGACATCACTTTTCAAGCTGTTAAACCCTTTCTTTCTAATGGGGCAATAAACGATTTGGCAATAAATGTCCCAAAAATTAAAAGAAATTAGTAAAAGGAAGAATTTATTTATTTATTTTATTTTATTTTTAGTTTTTTTTTTTAAATGCCAGGAAAAAAAATGTCCAGAAAACTTTATTTCTAATTATTAGGATATATTGTTGTTGTTGTTTTTTTTATTTATTTTAAATGTTAAACACACACAAGAAAAAAACTTTCTGTTAACCTTTTTATTTTAACTTTTTTTTGCATTTTTTGCTTCAGTTCAGTTTGGTTTGGTTAATTTTCTCGTAACTATTTTTTTTTCCCACAAATTTCTTGATTGTTAAGCTTTAAGTTGCAATGTCCCCTCTTTTTTTTTTTAAGAAAAATATTAAATTTGCTCAACTTTCAAAGACTTAAAACCTATCAAACACCCCCTCGCGTGCCAGTAAAGAGCAACAATGAAAATGAAAACCCAATTTCTTGGCTAAATATGTAAACTGTTTGCCTTTATCCAAACACACCTGCAAGATTTAGGCTTTTGCAAGAGACGGCCTCTTTGTATCTGTGTGAACACACCGTTACTATGATACCGCCACGCTTCATGCTTGCCCTAATGTCACAGCAGAAGTGCACTCAAGAGGCCCCAGTGTACCTCTGGTCCAACAGATTGACCAAAAAAAAAAGAAAATTAGCTCCAGAAAGCAGCATGTGATAAAAACAAGCTCTCAATAATCTTTAAGTCTCCAGAAACACGTTTGCAAAACCAGTTTGTGTCCCAGCTCAGAGGCAGAATCACCATAAATACAAGCTCGTGCTAAAAAATGCCAATCACATGCAACTTATGTAGTAAAAAAAAATAGTACTGACACATTTTTCAAAAAACATAGAATTTTACAACTTTAACTTCTCCAAGTACAACAAAATAAGCAAATCTGTCATTTTTATTTCGATTTCGATACTTTAATAAACATAACGCTGGCAGTGTAAGAAGCTGGATTTGGTACAGTTTATTTTAGCCGTTATTCATCCCAAGTATTAGCCGAGTCATGGCAACCACACATGACTTGATTTATTTCTCCGGCGATGCCGACTTTGGGCCGAGGCTGGGCCAGGTCATTTTTGATAATGATCCCTCAATGGCCGTGTCAGCAGCTGGAATTATTTGGTCTAATTCTAGAGCGTCATTCACCCCAACTTTTAGCTGAGTCAGACATCCGGTCATGACCCAACTTATGTATTTCGGCATGTTTGGGCCGATAATGGGCCAGGTCATTTGGATAATGGCCCTGTGACAGTGGTGTGGTAGCCGAAATCGAGCAGTTTTTTTGGCCCAATTATGGCGTCATTCACCTTAACTATCAGCTAAGTCGGCGACTAGACGCAGCCTGACTTATTTCTTCCGGCATGCCGAGTTTGGGCCGATTCTGGGCCAGGCCATTTTTGGTAACAGTCACATGATGGTAATGTCGACAGCAGGAAACGGGTCTGTTTCGACACCCACGCTCAGGTGTCGATCATCCCAAGTCTCAGCTGAGACGGACAGCCAGAAGTTGTTGCTGTTGTTTTTTCAGCATGCCGAATTTGGGCCAACGCCGGGCCAGGTCGTTCCTGATTACGGCAGCTAGAATCAGGTCAGTTTAGTTGATGCAATTCTGGAAGGTCATTCATCCCAAATCTCAGCAGAGTCAGACAACCGGACGCAACCTAACTTATTTCTTCCGGCATGCAGAGTTTGGGCCGATGCCGGGCCAGGTCATTTTTGGTAACGGTCCAGTGCTGGCAGCCAGAATCGGGCCAACAAAACTGGCCCGCGTCATTGTCGCAAATCTCAGCCAAGTCAAACAACCAGACGCAACTTATTTCTTCTTTCTCCTGCTTGCACAATCAAATCTATCAATCAAATCTATCAACAGTAGGCAGAAAGAACACGCTCCACAGCTCCTGCTGTTTGTCCCTGTCGACCATGTGTTTGGACAGATCAGCAAACAACTGCCTGCTCAGCATCTGCATGTCATCCCTGACCCCTCAGAAGAATATCTTGATGTACCGTGCAATGGAGGGCCTGCAGTGCAAATGTATTGAAATGCAAAGCACAATGAGCAAAACGACAAATCAATTCAAATGCAATAACATTTCGGCCAATCTATCACATTTTTCACCCTTAAAAGACTCCCATTTTGTCATATAAAAAGGCAAGACCAGATCAGTGGAATTAGAAATGAAAAAAAAAAACTTAAAGGCAAAACCGTGAGTGCATATTTTAAAGGCGCCCACTCTCACTAAAGATTACTCCCCGACAAAACAATAAAAACCAATTTCCTGCATTCGTCCCCTGACATGTTCCCAGAATCCTCAATATTACAGGGGACATTCAGGAGGAGTGGATTATGGAGCTGTGTTGTGGATGTTTGACTTGAAATGACATGACTTTCATCCTGGCTGAAGTGCGCAGTTTGTCCAAAAAACGTGCAAAGGCCAAAGCCGAAAGAGGGGAAACAATTGAAAAACACGACTTATCGGACACAAAACTGGAGTACGAACATGCAGATTCCTAGAAATTGGACACGTCCAGCTCTCTCAAATCACCGTCAAACAACTCAGTAAGAATTACCATAATCTTCAAACGTCTCATACAGCCACCCTCGTGTGAATGCTACACCTGGTTGGTTTTTCCCCCTTCTGTGCTGAAGGAAGGCGGGTTGTCGTTTTGCAGCAGAAGCTCACTGGAGGAACATGTTAACCTTTTTTTTTTTTTTTTTTTTTTTAAAACACTCCATTAAAGATGAATTTATGATCATATCTGCTTGTCCAAGAGCGGGTTTGAAAAGCAAAAGAGGTCACACTTCACCTTTTTCCCGAACGCTCGTCCGCATTTTTGCATTCTCAAAGACTTTAACGCACGTGTGCCGCGGGAGCCAATTTCCATGTTGCAGCCGGTTTTTGTGCAAAACACACACACACACAAGGTCAAAGCATGTTGTGTGAAGCTGCACCTCTCTGGGAAAGGGGGGGGGGGGGGGGGGGGGGGCGTGTGAATGCCACCCAGTGTGAACACAAGCTGAAAATCACAGCATTAGCAGCGGTGGAGCTGTAAAAATTCATGCAAGGCAAGGCACCACTCAACCCCCCCCCCCCCCCCCCATCACCCCAACCTTCTTCTTTTTTTTTTTCTTTCCCCTCAAAATCCACATCCAGATATCTACACCACCATCTTGTGGCTGCTCGGATAGCTATACGCGCGGAGGGATGCTCGCTGGAACATCTCTGCTGCACCGACTCAAGAGTTGTGATGAGGGGGGGGGGGGGGGGGGGAGAAAAAAAAACGCAGGTGTGTAATTGGGGAGGTGGGGGGGGGGGGGGGTTTAAACGCTATGTCGTGTGGAGGCAGAAACGTAATGTCAGATCATAAAACGCGTCTCCTCTTGTGTGTCCGCCGCGCGTTAAAGTTAACCGAGCTGTTGCTTTTGAGTTTGCACCCCCCCCCCCCCCCCCCCCTAAAAAAAGCAGATTTACACTCACAATGAATAAGATTTGCTTGCACAAATATTTTGCATGAAAGTGCGCAATAATCTGCCGGCGCGGAGGTGTTTTCCATCATTTTTTTTTTTTACGCACAGGTTCCGCTTTAAAAAATTAGAAGAATAGAATAATGCGCACAAATGTATGGTTAAATCCCTTGTGGATTGTGTTCCCTTGCGAGACGCGTCCGGACAAGATAAGAAGGAGGAGGTGGGGAAAAAAAAGAAGAGGAAGAGAAAAAAAGGGGGGGGGGGGGGGGGGGGGGGGGGGGGGGGGGTCAAAAAAAGCAACACAGAAATCCAGCCGATTGTCTATAAATTTTGTCTGTTTCCATCCGGAGGACAAAAAAATCTCCAAGCATCACATCCAGCCCGGCAGCGCGCGACTTACCTCAGCCTGCGTCTCCGACCGTCTCACTCTTTTATGTAAGTCCCGACTTGAGGCGAAAACACACACCACATGGGGGTGGTGGAGGGATGGGGGGGGGGGGGAGAAGAGAAGAAAAAAAAACCACAATAAAGTCCAGCCCTGCTGCTCTGCAAATCAAAGTAAGAAAGCGCAGTCCCGATGAAGGTAGCCCGAGCTATACGTCCTGTGAGTGTGTGTGTGTGTGTGTGTGTGCGTGTGCGTGTGCGTGTGTGTGTATGTATGTATGTGTGTGTGGTGGAGGTGGAGGGGAGGGAGGGGAGGGGGGGAATAGAGATGCGGCTTTATCAGCGCAGAAGATGTTTCAATGAGTCATTGCAGAGGCACTGGAAACGGTGCTGAATCTAATTGCTCTCATAGAGCGAGTGTATTGCGAGGACAAGATTAGTGTTAAGAGAAACCAGGTCTCTCTCTCTCTCTCTCTCTCTTTCTCTCTTTTTCTCTTTCTCTCTCCCTCTCGAGCTCGAGCTCGAGCTCGCCATTGGACTACACCGCCTGAAATTTACTAAGCCTGCAGCCAATAGATTGCCGCATTCTCTCAATCACCCTTAACCAGCCGCTGTGTTGTGGCAGCTCTGGCATGGAGCAATGGAACATGGCAATGGGCTGCATCCCGGGGGGGCTCCCAGGGGCCCCCAGAGTAACTGCAAGAAGCATAGAGAAATAGCTCACTTCACTGTGATGTAAAGAAAAGTTAAAGCCCAAATGCTGAATTTTGAAAAATAGAGTGATAAATTATTGCAGAAAAGCAAAAGTCTCACTTTTTTTTTTTTCCAGTTCAGTGTTATCCATAATTAAGGTTAACCCTTTGAAACATGAGCAAACTGGCTTGATTTCTTAATTAAAAAAAAAAAAAAGACATTGTAAGAAGGCAGTGGGCAGTAAAAGAAGAAATGACCCAAAGATTAGTAATTAGTAAAAAAAAAAAAAAAAATAATAATAATAATAAATAAATAAAAAAGAAAGACAGCGAAATGAAAAAAGAAAAAGAACAATTCCTAAAATTGGATTTAAAAAAAAAAATTAAGTTTGAAAAAATAAGAACTTTGAATTCCATGTATTTAATTTTGAATGTATTTATGATAACCATAAACATCGATTTTCTGTATTTTTTTCTCGATATTTTTTCCCTAGCTTTTTTCAAAAGCATTTTCTAAATTTACCAATTTCTTGCAATTCAGTCTCTTCCAAACAAGTTCCTAATTGCCTTTTTGAAAGTTTTTTGTTTTTCAAAATTTATTTGAAAAAAAAAGAAAGGAAAAAAAAATACAAGAAAATGTACATGAAAACAGAAAAAAAGAGAGAAAATTAAACATATAATAATTTAGAATTTTAAATATGTAGTTATGACTACAAATACAGATTTTCTGTACTTTTTTCTAGACATTTTTTACCCTAGCTTTTTAAAAATCAAAATCTACTTTCTTGCATTTCGCGGAACACTTCTCACCAAGTTGCCCATTACCTTTTTCCCCTATTGGTTTTTGACAGAACTTTTCAAAAAAATCCTTCAAAATATTTGAAAAAGAGAAAAAGAAAAAAGAACTACAAGAATATATATATAATACCTAAAAATTGAAAAGAAAGAGAAAATAAATATTATATAAATTTTGAAAGAAAAAGATGGTTAAAATAATTAATTAGAATGCGGTCTTCTGGGTGAAAGGCCTGTGTTTGTTTGATCAATCCACCTCAGTGCAGGTTTTCTTGCCGTTTATACTGCATCATTTGCATCAAGTATGGCAATGAATGGGTTTTCAACTTAAAAATTATAGCCTGGTGCATCTTGTTAAGATGCTTAAGGTTACTTTGGCGTCAATATTATTGGTAATATTAATGGTATTTGACGATCTGGGAATAGGAACAAGCTTAGGTCCGTGTACGTCGTCCTTACGCACAGTGATCCGAAGAAAGCAATGACAATCAAAGGCTCCTCATAATCCACAAACGATCTCCTTTCCCTTCAACAGCCTGTTTTTTAAATTCAGATAATGATAAAACGAATGCTGAATCCTTTAAAGTGTCAGCGGGATTCCCTGTGATATCAAGGTCAAGCTCATTTCATATCAACATGAATAAAATCGGCCGCGTTTCTCATCACCATGTCGGAGAAAACAGGCCTACAGCGGGACTCGATGGCGGAGCAAGAGACGGGCAGAGAGCTGCACATGAGGCAGGCCTCCCTTTGATATCGTCATCATTTATTCCTTTTCCCCACATCATAACCCTCAGCAGTCGGGGGTATCCTCCTCGCCTCTGAAGTATATATCAGCTTCAGTCAGTGGCTTGGCCCAGATTGACTGGGTGACTTTCATAAGACTGATGAGGGAGCGTCACTGCTGCCCGCGCGAGGCCAAATCAAATGTTCAGCAGGATTTGCAGAAGCACCCGCAACCTGTGGAGCTCTGAAAAGCACACATACGACCTCCTTCCTCCCGTATGAGCCGAAACTGCTGCAGGATGGAGCTGTCGCCGATGACGTCATCATCCAAACTACAAGCAGAGTGGAGGTTTTAGTGGAAGTGTTGCAAGTCTGCTCGAGCCGTGCTCCAGATTATGTCGTAAAAATCATAAATTATGGCAATATATCAATTATAGGAAGCGAAATCTCACAGATTCATTGGCATTTAATATTTAAAAATGAAGAAATGAAAAGGAAAAGACAGTTAAAAATATTTTTTCAGTTTGAAACCATTAGAATTCACACATGGACCACAGTAAACTTGGTTTACAGAAGTATAAAAACATTAAAATTGAAAAAATAATAAGGCAGTGGGTACTCAAAAAAAAAAGTAAAGAAAAAATTGCCTACAAGAAAATTGCCTGAAAAAAAAAAAAAAAATAGAAAAAAAGGAACATTTTAAAATGTAAAAAAAAAAAAAAAAAAAACAAATATAGTTACAAAAATATTTTTTCCCTTGCTTTTTAAAAATAATTTCCTGAACTACTAATTTCTTGCATTTTTTGGAACATTTCAAGATGCTCATATCCTTGTTTTCCTCATGTTTGAAAAAAATAAAAAGATTGATGTTGCTCCAGGTTTCAAAAGCTTAAAATATATGATCAGGTTATCACATATCAAAGTGAAATTTAGCTGCATTTCTCAATTTTGTGAAGTTGTAGCAACTTAAAAACAAGTGAAAGTGGAGTGATCTTGTTCTTTTAGTTTTAGCAACTTCAGTAAACCAAGTATAGTGTCAACATGTTAACGAAACAAAATCGCCTTGATGAGGTTAAGCCAAAATTATTTGGTTTACTGTCACTTTTTAAGTTGCAAGAACTTCACAAAATGAAGTAAATACAGCTCAATTTTGAGTAAACGTAACAATGAGATGTAAATTAAACCTAAATTAAGACAACAGTTATATTTACTTCCAATTTCAACGCAATCGGTTTCCCATATTTTTTTTTACCTAAAATCAACTTCTTACAGTGTACTCCTGCACAGCATAGCGTAAATCCAGCCGTGGATGGAGTGTGCACGGATGGACGGAGCGTGCGCTCTCCTGCAGAACGAGGAGACTGTCAGACCTGCAGACTTACAGCGGCACCACAAGTTGAGGGCAAGAAGTGTGGCATTTAATACTTCACAGAGGACACGCTTTGCCTCTGATGATTTAGACAAACAGTGGCAGTAACCGCATGCGAAGAGACAGAGACGGGGGGAGATCTGAGACGGCGAGGACTCCTCTCTTCCTCTGTGTTTAAGCACAGACAATTCCTGTCGCCTCGGGGTAGCAAACAGATACATAAAGGCAGTAAAGGGACCGCTGAGGCATGACGATGGGATTCTTCAGGAGCAGCCGGCTCTCTGGTGTTGACACGTGAAGACAAGGACAAGGCCTCTTCAGCAAACACTTAGCATTGTCTGTGTGTTGATGCAATAGAGACGAAGCAGATGGCTTCTTACTCCAGCCCCCTTATTTTTTTTTTTTTTAAAGCGTGATCTTTAAAGGAGCCGTCAGAAACATTTTACAGTCTCTTCCCGCAAAATAACCATAGGCTGCCACAGATCAATGCCAGTCACTCCTGTGCTGCTCTGGGGCTGCTGAGATTTCAGCTTTTGTAAACAGGCAGAGACTCTGAGTATTTGCTCTGCGCTCCCCGGACAGTCTTGGAAAGGTAAGACTTTATGCTCTGCAGGTCTGAGGACATCCATCTGCAAACTCCGTCATGACACTTTCCTCCAGCTCCCACTTAAGGATAAATTCCAGCCTGCGATTCCAGCCTGTGTCGTTTCCAACAAATACCAAAAACAGCATCACTCAACTCTGGTGCTATCACACTGAGCTGAGTTTTGGTTTGATGTGCTCGAATTTTGGAGATTGTCCTCGTCTTTGCCACTCAAAATAAACCGTGTTACTTAGAGCAATTTTTGAACAGCTTTGTACCAAAACAACATGGGTACTATGTTGAAATTAACAGTGGAAAACTTCCCTCCATTTAAACAGTGCCTATAGAAACTTGAATAAATGGAAATAAACTTAATGAAAAAAATTAAACTTATATCTATCTATATCTATATCTATATCTATATATAGATATAGAATAGAACTTGAATATATATTGAATTAAACTGTAATGTATGGAGTGGAACTTGGATATATGGAGTGCATATTGAATATAGAATGAACTTTGAATATATAAGGCAAGAAACTGCAATATACAGGTTGAAACTGTGATATATGGACTGGAGCATGAATGACTGGAGTGCAACTTGAAAATATCAAAATAAAGTGATGTATGGCATGGATGTCAAATACATGGAACGGACAAGAAAATACGTCTATGGAATGAAATCGTAATGAAATCTTGGGTATATATCAAATGAAACTTAAAGAAATGATATATACAGTAACATATGGAATGAAACTATAATTTAGGGAACTAAAGTGTAGTATATGACATTAACATGTATATATATATATATACATCCAATGAGTTAAATAGAGAGAGGAGCACCTGATTTATGACCTTTGAGATTTTCTAAGTACAATGTTATACTGTTAAACCATGATACCACCCAAGCGTACTTATTCCACTGACCATGGATAAGTACCTCATACAACTCCACTTCAAAAAAATCGAAAAAAATACAGGTTATCACGAGGGGAGTGTTGAGTTTGTATCAAGAGCAAATTGAATCAGAAGCAGATCAGAAAACGTGCAGATCTCCCACTAAAATATGATAATGTATACTTAACCTTATTTTAGGGTCAGGCAACGTGCGTAATGTAACTGAAAATTCTGTTTCATTGCATTAAAATGAATGCGGATGTCACGTAATTTGCATCCTCGATCACACCTTGGATCTGTTGAAGTACACGTGATATATTTGCTCTTCCACTTATAGAAATGTTGAATAATAAATACAAAGAAGTTTTTAGTAAGCCAAATATTCGGTATGTGGTTCAGACCTTTCTGGGTTTTGACCCTTGTACATATGATTCATCTTCCTTTCTCCTTTTTTTTCCTCTCTTTGCGATTTGCCAGAGGTGTTTCCATTGTCTGCTTGGATATTTTCACCCTTTCCTCTCCTTGACCTGTCACTGATCCTTGCTTCTCAAACGGAAAAGTGCACCTCGCAGATGTCCCTTGTCACCCGTGAACCTCATGAATTTGGATTGATGTGGCCCACAGTCCCTCCCCGACCTTAGACCGCGGCAATTTCCAAGCGATCCGCTGACCAACCGGGCTTTTGATCCAAATCATAAATGGCAGCTGCCATAGAGAACAGACAGACAGACAGATGGGGTGTCATGGATCACAATAGGCACAGGATATATCATCAAGTCTAAGGTGAAGTGCATGTTTCAGTGCTGCAGCTGGAGTTTGCCGTGTTTTAACACTGAGTTGGACGGACCTGAATTTGGAGCAACTTTGATTCATGATTCAGCCTTTCGTTACCCGATGCATACCAGAAACCAGATGGGTTATGGTCCTATTCCCTAACCTGTGGGCTATCCTGAACCAAACCATTCAAGGTCAATGCCTAACCCCAAGCATCCCAACCCTAACCAAGCTTTTTACTGTCCTTTCTGTCTTAAAGAAAAAAGTACTTTTTTCCTGCTTTGACTTATCGTTAAAAATCCCGTTCCAAAGGTTAAGCCATTAACGGCTTCACTTCCCCATCTATGGTCCCGCAACAGGTTCTCCTCCCAAGTCATCAGATATTGCCGCTTTGTCAGTGGACTTCCAAGTCTACATATTCCGCACGAGGTGTCCTCTTGCGTCTGCTGTTGACGCTCTAGGATGCAGCAATCAATGCTGCGTGGAAACAGACGCACATAGTTAGATTTAGGCAACAAAAGGTGGATTTTGGTGTCAGTTTCTGGCAAAGATGCAGTGTTTGACGACTTCGGAATGAGAATGGCCTGGTTTTTGTCAAAGCCATTGGACTTTATTGACAAAACAGTCATTTAGTTCTCTGAACACGCTGTTTCAATCAGTTAATTAGCTTGTTTTTCTGTGTGACATTGGTAAATCTGAACTAACCCTTTTGACACCAACGTTATACCAAAATAAACTATGGCGGCAGTGGTAGACCAGCAGCTGCTTGGTTATTTTGGATTCGATTTTTTGACGGTGGCTACATTTTGTTGTTGACCCCTCCAAAGACCCCATGCAACTCCACTTCGCAAACACCGAACTATCCTTTAAACACGCTGTACAAGCCTTGTTGTCATGCATTTCTTTATCTTGCTGTCTTTTTTTGTGCCATTGCATCAGATTCACCTGACTTGCACGTCCAAAAAACACTCAGTTGTCTCGACTTGAGCACCTGATGGACAGATGAGCAGGTGTCACTACCGCTGTCGTAAATATCTCAATTATGTAACATAAATCCATCCAGCTGACGAGCATGAATGCAACCCGTCTTTTGGCAGCATTGCATCATGGTCCGCTGAGGCTACTGTCAAGGAAGAAAAAAAATGCCTCTTTGCTTCATCTATCAGAATTCTGACTCTTCAAACCGTACAACTTCTCAGGAGCTGAACTTTGAAAATCAAACAGTGTAGCAACTGGAGATATCTCACATGTCACGCTGGTGTTATTGCTTATTTATTGATATGTCTCACCGAGACCTACATTAGTCTCAACCTGTTGGAACATGTTGGAAAAGATGTGACCTATCGAACTGTATTGCAATATAAATATAATGGCAAGTTGCAGTGAATGAAGGATCCATAAAAACGAAGTTTTTATACAGAATCTTACCAGTGTACCAATGTGGGAAGTAGTGTTTCTTTTATGTAGCGAGTTGGACATTGGGGTGGTCAAAGGGCGTGTCCTTTGTCTTGCTATCCGGATTACCTTTTGTTATTTAAAAAGAAAAGACAAAAGTATGATTTTTCCACTAACTTTATCATAGCTGCCGTGCATGAATATATTAACTCTGAATTATATAAAACAATATTGTCCTTCAGTGTTTCCTCATACAACAATGAGGGACGATAACAGTTTCTGTCCTGTCATGTTGCAACCGCTGTGCACGTATTGGGTGGATGCGTCAGGTGCTGTTCAGCTGTCTGCAGGCATATAACAACACATCCAGTTCTGTATGCGCCTGACACCATCCTGCAGAGAAAGGTACCTCTTGCTGTTGCGCATTTTTGCCAATGGCGCTATCGTCGGAATGAGAATGGGCTGGATATGTACAAATTTTGGTGCATTTGTTTTTTTTTTTTTGGTAATATAACGTAGAAACAGTACAAAAGCTTGAAAAATGCTCGAAAATCATACCAACAGTCACTGAAAACAATCAGCCAACACAGTTGGAGATGCCATAATGGAGCCAGGTCTCTGCAACGATTTCAGAACACAGTTTCCGGTCTCATGTTGCTGGTCCAGCCTGAGTCTATACCATCTTTTCCACTTTTTTAGTCGAACAGCACTCAATTCTTGGGGCATTCACACTGCTCTTGGTGGTTTTTGGTCCAACTGGTCCAACTGGTCCGACTGGGTGGTCGGAAAATGCTACAGGAGGCAGTGATCGTCTCAATTAACCCAACGCTTCCTTCTCCGATGTCGATGATTTTGTCTCAATAGGCCATCCACTCACAAAACTGCAAAGACAATTAATTTAAAACAAAAAAGTTAAATGGTCCACATCTGCATGCGCCACCATCACCATAGTCCTCATCTCATTTGATTGAGTTTCTCCTGATTGAACTCATGTCCGGAAAGTCCTTCGATGCTCAGCAGAGGACTTTACCGCTTTACCTCGACGGCTAGTCGGCCTTCAGAATAGATTATTGTGTGGCCGTAAGTTTATGTGACAACTTAATGTTACTCTCATATCGCAATATCTTTCCAAAGGCAACACATGTATTACCATCAGCGTGGTGTTCATGTATCAGATTTGCCAATAGCCTATATCACCTGCAGTCTCTCGGAAATGTAATACTATACTTTCATCTCATGCTGTTTACAAGCGGAAGCATTTACTTTATAGCACCTTTTTTTTCCAAGGGTAATTCATATAATTTCACACATCAGCCAAGAGAGTAAGGCGCCCATCGGTATCCACGGTGACAGGCTCTGCCTCATGGTGGGGAATTGTAAGCATGTGCATGTTTATTTATACCGTTCACCTTAACGCCGAGGGCTCTTTACGGCTCAGGGTGACTCCATGTGTAGTGACACTCAGAGGGCCAGTGGGCAGGAAGTACTTTGGAAAAGGTCATTGTTGCTGTTATATTTGTATTGGGGGAGTTTCCACACATTCCTACTGCCATGTACATGTTGAATCAAGGCTTTAGTTATTGCTTAAACTTGAATCCTCTTGATAAGTACTTTATTTGTTGTTTTTTAGCAGTTACAAGTTAGGTTATTAAGTCAGAAAACACAATAACCCAAATATAAACCTACACGAGGAACTGCTTTCTGGAAGATAGCCATATTTGCAAACTTGTACCAATGGTGACTACTATCAGCATCTTGGACGAAGATACAGTAAAAAATACAACATGAGCAATTTCATCCACTCGTCTCTTTGTGAGAAAACACACTAAAAAGCGGTGGTCAGCGTTAATGCATCAAATGTGATGCTGTAATTTAGCGTTATTCGCCGGCCAACTTTCCCATCTTTAAGAGGGTGTACTGGGCTGAGTGTTAAAGCCATAGTGTTGCAGTACTGCTACTGGTAGTACACTAAAATACCTTAGGAATCCAGTGGTACCACCATGTTAGTCTAGCCCTTCAATAATAGGGTTTTCAGGGGGCTTTATTCAAGTACTGTGCTCAAATGTGAATTCAAGGTACTTGTACTTTTTCATTTTTTTGATTATTATTTTTTTTATATTATTTTAGTTTTTTCTTTTTTTTTGTAGGTGTTTCTTCCTCTTTTTTGCATTTTTTTTTTTTTTGAAGTTTTTCGGGTCTTTTATTTATGTCATGGGGGGGTTGTGTTTCTTTTTTTCTCCTTTTTGAACAATTTTGAGTTTTGGACTTTTTTTATTTATTTATTTATTTATCTAAATAATTTGTGAGTTCATGGTGTCAAAATAATGTTGCATTTTGCCTTTTTCTTTTGCATACTTTTACATTTCATACTTTAAGTACATTTTCCTCATTATACTTACCATTTTCAATGCAGGACTTCTACTGGCAACAGAGTATATTTTGTGTGGTATTTGTACTTAATTAGATGAGATGCATACTTCATCCACCACTCACTGCATGTCAGCAAAAACCAGTGCTAAGTCAAACCCCTAATGTGTCATGTCTTGTGTTATTTTCTGTTTTCAGACACACCTGTCCTCTTAGTGTCCTCATGTGTCCTCATGTGTCCTCATGTGTCCACCTGCTCAAGCTGCGTCGTGCTCCTGTGAGTAGTTTTCTGTCTACTTTTTGTTTCATTTTTTAATCATTTGGGGTGTTTAAAGTAATTTTTGGCATGCTTTTTTGTTTGTTTGTTTGTTTTTTTGTGATTTTTTTGTTTTGCTTTTTGATAATTTGGGAGTTTTGGGGTGTCTTGTCTATTTTTTGAAAGTAATTTTGCATATTGTGGCATGCTTTTTTTGTTTTTTGTTTTGTTTGCTTTTTTTTTTCATTTTTTCTGCATTGGGTACTTTTACATTTTAAATTTTAAGTACATGATTATACTTACTTTTACTGAAGTACCATTTTCAGTGGAGGAATTTTACTGGTTTACTAGTAGTATTTTCATAGGTTGGTATTATTACTTACACTTAACTAAAGCAACTGAATACTTCTTCCACCACTTAAAATATGGAATAGTGTGAGGAATTTTGTATTTTTTTGTCTCATAAGGGTAAAAAATACTGACATGTCTGACAGATCGATGCAAACAGCATCGGTTTTATATCATGCACTGCGGCATGAACGTCTGCCTATAAGCTCTGCAGACCGTTAACCACAAACTGAATTGGGGTGCAGCTGTTAGAGTAACACCAGAGGTAACTCTCCAAAATGCTCACCGTGGAAAAAAAAAAAAAAAAAGCAGAATGCAAAGCCGGACTGTAGGGACAAAAATCCAGTCTGTGACCTTGACCTGTAAAAAAAAAGGCTGGCCGCGCCTCGCAGCACTCTGCTCACTGGCCGCGGTCGCTGAGAGCCCATTAGCGTCTGGCAGGCGGCGGCGTTGCTGCAGCTCTCGCTGCCTGGTTTCAGGAATGTTGTTTAATCACATAAAATCATAAGCAGCGGGCATTAGTTTGTTTAATCACGCATGTCTCCCGCTCGGTGAGTCAGCAGAGTGAGGAAACAAACTCTGTCAAATGTTCATTAGAGCTGCATTAGAGCTCTATCTGTTGGACGCTAAGTGGCAGGGTGGAAGGCCACAGTCACACAGCTGCCACGCTGGATTAAGATGGATTATTTGTTTGGCCGGAGAGTAATCCTGGGTGATTGCTGACTGGCTATAACCTCCCCGCGTTGTGATCGGTGCTTGTAGTGATTCCTTCAACAATCATCTTTATCACAGCGCTCCTTTTCTTTTCCATCTATTCTGCATCAGTTGCCAATTAACTTTTAGACGCTTCCGGTTCGTTTAAGCCTGAAAGTCAAAGAGTGCATGGGGAAATCACTGCAGCGCCCAAAAGGACGTGTCCAACACCTGGCTGTTATTCTTACTTCACTGAGTAGAAGTCACTCTATTTCTGACTGGGTTTTCTTTTTTTTTTTTTTTTTCTGGTGGTACTTGAATTCATAGATATTCAACATTCAGGACATCCCTCATCTCTGAATTTTGTATTCAGGCAGTCACTTGTAGCCTCCAGTGTAGTTCTGCACATTTGTTGTGTAGAGCAGTGGTGCAATATTCAGATGTGAAAATACTGTGAAACGTCCTCAAATTCGACAAACTTCCTAAAATCCTAGAAATCTGAGAAAGTCCTACATTTTGAGAAATGTTCTGAAATCGGAAAAACTTGCCAAAAATGCTACCATTGTCCGATTAATGCACATTTGTTTTGTAGAGTAGTGGCAGCAGAAGTATTCAGATCCTTTGCTGAAGTAGAAGTACTAACACCACACTGCGAAGATATTAGGAAACACACCGAAATCCTAGAACAGTCATAAAATGACCTGAAGTCCAAGAAATATCCTGAAATCCTACAAATGTCCTGGAATCCTAGAAATATCCTTAAAATGTGAGAAATGTCCCAAAAGTCTAGAAACATAAGAAAATCCAAAAAATGTCCTACTATGCAAGAAATGTCCTAAAATCAGAGAAATGTCATTAAATTCAAGAAACTTCCTAAAATCCAGATACTCCCAAAATCCTAACAATGCTCTAAAATCCTTGAAATGTCCTTAAATCATATAAAAAAAAAATCCCATAAATCCAAGAAAGATCCTAAAATCAGAGAAATGTCATTAAATTCAAGAAACTTCCTAAAATCCAGATACTCCCAAAATCCTAACAATGCTCTAAAATCCTTGAAATGTCCTTAAATC